>NC_060193.1:28615144-28717644 GCF_021184085.1 Oncorhynchus gorbuscha | reverse complement strand
CAAGAGTTCTGGTTTTCATTTCAACCCAGGATTCAACTAAAAACAGACAATACATATAGGCCTTGAGTTTCAAGCTTTGGTTGAAATGAAATGTTCAAGTTAACAGTTAATATGTTGGATTGTCTCCATCTCAACAACAAATCTACGTAAGGGAACTCTCCCCTGAAATGGACAAAAATGAATGGGAACATATTGGCACTCTAACAACCATATACACGGTGTCCAATACCACTCAATTGGACGCTGTTTCATTCAAAGTTGCTTCCAAATGCCATATGGCAAATGCCAAATGTAACACTGCAAAAATCCAACAAATGGCGAGTGCGCTCCACCGTAATTTTTCATATTGCAAATGTAACACAAGTCAAGACCCAAGAGTACATTTTTGAAATTATTTCGATTTTTGTGTCAATTACACATGTATAAGAACTGTATGAACATACTTTTGTCATATTTGATTATCATATATAGATTTTTTTGTCCATAAGGCATATGATTTGTCCATTTGCAATATGATTTCATAGGAAGTCAAAAGTCACTTTTTTGGGGGGAGCCAAATGAAATATGAAAGTTTTGAAAGTGCCAAATCAGGATGTTATATCCATTTGCCATGTACGATCATGATCTAGATGGTCTATTTGTCATGTATGATGAGAGAAGTGGGACTGTTGTTGTTTAACGATTTTTTGAAAAATGTCCAAAATTACAAGGGGCTGACTATTGGATGGGCACGGGTGGGGGGTGCTCCCTAACCAACCGTGGACCCCTTGCTACCCCGTAATGGCATTAAAAAAAACATTTTAAAAATGTGCTCCTGGTAACCTGTTCCAATCACCATGTGCATGGCTGTGCATTTGCAATATGTTTCAACGTGCATTTACCATCACGAATTTGACATGCGAATTTGACATCATTCTCTTTGACATCTGTTGGGAGAAATTACTGATTTGCAGTTCATGAGGTTTGCCTAATAACACATACATTTTTAACCCTTCGAAACAGCACCTATGAGACTATTTTAATGCACTTCCGGTTTACACAGGAAGTTGAAAGTGAACACACATCCTCCTTTGGGTAGGCACATAGAATATTGAGTGGTAAGTCTTTATGTTAAGAACTGAGTTATTTACAGAGGGTTGAATGAGTGTGTGTTATTCCAGAAAATCACAGAAATCTCGCAGAGCTCGGAAACACACTTCAAAAAGATTTGTCTGAACACACTGCAACTGGATCTGTAACTTTTATTTTGAAAAACACCTTTATTGAACATCACCAATTTGACATTGTACGATTTCTCTTAAATTACGATAGATAAATGGCTGGTTCTTTTTTTATTGACACCGTAGGTTCATTTACTTTGACGTGAAGCAGACAAATTAGCGCTCTATTTTCATTTTTGACCTTTAATCCCAGAAAAATGGCCATAACTCAAAAACCGCTGAGGCCTCGACGCCATCTTGTTCGGGGTCAACTGCCCATTATGCCAAACCTATGCTCACCAAGTTTTGTCTTCAAAGTCTTTTCCGTTTAGGAGAAAAGGCCACGTCGTGATTGGTGATGTTTTGTGCATTTGCAATATGATTCCATTCGCCTCTTGTGGGATTTACCGGGACAGCGGAAAAATGACCAACATTTGAAAATGTTATAAAACGGAAACCGAATGTCTGAGAGACTTCGTTTGATGACTTTCTGGAAAATCCGGCCCTGTCCGCAAATTTTAGAAACGTTGGCGGACGTCTAGTAAGGGACCGTACATTTGCAATGTGGACTTTCTCACCAACCATATGGCGAATGTCAAAATGTTCCCTTAAGGTATGTTAATAAAGAATACGACTAAATCAAATCCAATTAAACTTTATGTGCAGTTCAATGTAACTAAATGCAATCAAAAATGTAATCTATGTCATCCCCAAAAGTTATTATTCATTATAAGAGGGCCAATAAACAATAACTAGTAATGTTGCGTATGCCAAGGTAGGTTCATATCTCACCTTTCTGGTAAAAATAGTTATAAATTGCTGAGACGTAGTTACTTTTTAGGACACAAGCTCAAGTACACAATACAAATATCATACAAATCATATTTTATATGACATATTTCATATTCAACAAAACGGTATGAATATGGCTTGAAATTGCTCACATGCTGTCTAAATTCCATATAATTAAATTATAATACGAATAAGTATAAGATTTCAACTTCCTTTTAACTGAAAAATACATATTTGTATGTTTAGTGTTAGAAAAATGTTGCATATTGTCTAAAGGTCTCTCTTGATCAAACCGTCAGCCCCCATAGCTGTGAAAGTCTCACAAAGCGCTATCTTGGCATCCTGAGATTGTCAGGAACTCGCCTTTCATACTAATCCCTCTATCACGAACATAAAGTGTTTTTTGTTTAAAATATATGAATTATTTTGGGCTATATATCGATCTCTGAATGTACTACAGTGATGGAATCACTCCCTCCTGCTGTGCTACGATGTATGGATTGCAGGAGGGACATGGATGAAATGGCAGGAGGAACATCCCAGCTTCAACTGGTTTCAGATATGACATCCTACGTCCCACAAGCTCAGAAATATTACTGTGTCCATGGGAACCAGGGCTATCGCTCAATGCAAGCCATTTCGATCTACAGTGTTCATCGATTGATTTATACGTGGAAAGGTCCGTTGGAACCGGTACCAGAACCATGAAGGTCCCCTAAAAGAGGTTTTAAATAAAGTTTGATTTGATTTAGTCCAGTGCCGTATATTCATGGATGCCCAAGGGAAGCCAGGGTTCCCCAAAAAAAGTACCAAGAAAAAAAATACTAAGCTATTTATCTTTCGTCTCTGTGTTCCATAAATGTCCTTAATTTCCCAAGAGGCTGAATGTGTCTCACTGGAGAAAGCATTTGAGCGAACAAAACAGTGCCCCCCAGTCTCAGTGTGTGTAGTCCATCTATCTGATGCTGTCTGGTCAAAAAACATTATGACACTGTTGTTGCCCGTAGCATTGAATGCAAGGGAAGCCCGCGAGCATTTGGTCTCCCTTGATAAAAAATAAATAAAGTAATATTAGCCAATCAGCGTGGAGCTAAACTGAGTGAGCTCAGCTGTGCATGTTCCTGGCACATCATTGACAGAAAAAAACTTGTTGCAGCTCATTGTGTTGTTGTCCTCCGGTGGCTAGCTAGCTAAAATCGGTCCTTTCCTAGCAATGGATGGAGATAGGGATTTGGACTTTTACTTAATTCTCCGTGCCGGCCAATGATTATAACAGCGATTCTGATCCAACCACTAATTCATACATTGTGCCCCTGGCCTGAGAGGATGGAAGTTCAATATGTAGCTAGATGTAGAAGGCTATTGTTAACTAGCTGGCCTGCTAGTGAGCTAGCATTTTAGCCAGGTAGCCTAGGACAACAAAAATTAAAAATGTGTACTGTATGACAGAGTCATAGACCGTTTAGGATACATGAACAAGGAGGATGGCACTAGCATTTCTCTACAAGGGTGTCAACAGGTTTGCACACTATATTTAGCTTATGTTGATTGGACTAAATCGTTTTTGGTATCTTTCAGTTGTCACTGTATTAGACTAAGCATAGGTGATTAGATGATGTTGAAACGTCGTGCTGGGACAGTGAAGGCAACACCTCTTTTCTTTGCGACTTGCGGTAACTCTCCGTGGTTCTAAATCAATAGTTGTTTAACTTGATTGACCATGTTGTAGGTCATGTAACTGTTTGTTACATGCAGTATGTTTTTTGGACTCCACCGGACATATGTTGCTCTCCGGCTTTGTGATAAAACAAAGGTGTGGTTGAATTTATTCTGCCACTGTGTCTTCTTATTTTCTCAGACTTATGCCTATATATCATGGTGAAAAGGGATATGAACTAACAGGTTATAGACCAAACAACACAATTATCACAACACAGGTTGTAATATGGCATTTTTGGAGGGGGCTTGGATTCCCCAGTGATTTTACCATTTCCACCGCTACTGATTTAGTACCATTCCCTTAACTTCGATTTTTGGTTGACATGGAGATGTGAATCCATCATATAAATTGTTCATTTGTAGACAAACTGGATATTGAATTGTTGTCACGATGTGCGCAACTGGTTGAAGGTAAGTCAGGTGCAGGAGAGCAGAGATGGGTGATGACAGGCGCACTTTGTTCATGCCCAAGGAAAACAGCAATAATGCCCAAAGTACACAAACGGTACAATAAACAAAACACACAGGTCAAACACAGCCTGATACGAACCACACGTAACAAACAAACAATTCCACATACAGACATGGGGGGGAACAGAGGGTATAATATACTTTTGCAGAAAACCAAGACAAAACAAATGGAAAATGAAAAGTGGAGCGGAGATGGCTAGAAGACCGGTGACATCGACCGCCGAATGCCGCTCGAACAAGGAGAAAGACCGACTTCAGCGGAAGTTGTGACAATTGTGTTTGGTTGTCAACGCAACAAAATATCATTTGAAGGACATGTACAGGTATCTTCTACTTAGAAAGTGAATTCACGTCTCCATCGCAAATAAAAAGTTAAAGAATCCGAAAAAATCAAACCTAACTTTAAATGCACTTGAAATAAATTTTGACTTGATTTAGTTCCATTCTTTAACTTTGATGTTTGGTTGTGTCATGCAGGTGAATGAGGACCCAAAAGCGACTTGGCGAAAACAGAGTATTTAATCCAGAATAAACTTTACAAAACAAAAAGCATAATACTACACGTAAAGACAAGAACAGACTGGAGACTTGATCGAGAACTGCAGGTTGCCTCGGGAAGGCACTTGAACCTAGCAGACTCAGACACCTGCTCACCACGCAGCATCTGAGGGAAACACGACACGCGACAGGGCAAAACATAGACACAGCACGGTGAATTATAAATGGGGATCCGACAGGGCAGGTACGGGAAACAAGGAGAGAAATAGGGACTCTAATCAGGGAAAAGGATCGGGAACAGGTGTGGGAAGACTAAATGATGATTAGGGGGAATAGGAACAGCTGGGAGCAGGAACGGAACGATAGAGAGAAGAGAGAGCGAGAGAGCGAGAGAGGGAGGGGGAGAGAGAGGGATAGAAAGAGGGAAAGAACCTAATAAGCCCAGCAGAGGGAAACGAATAGAATGGGAAGCACAGGGACAAGACATGATAATAAATGACAAAACATGACAGGTTGAGACAGAGAGGTGAATCCAACAAATCAATGTCGACAAGTTAACAAATCATATGTTGGATTCACGTCGCCAACTAAACCAAAAATAAAAGTTAAAAATTAGGATCAAGCCAGTGGCTCAGATGAAAGTAGCCAAAAACTAGATACATCTCTTTAAATGTTGATATTTGGTTGCGTTGTCAACTTAACACAATTGAATGTTACTTTTCTAATCCAGTAAATAGCCAATAGTTTAGGCTATCTTACAAACTTATGGAATAGTATTTACACATCCATTGCCACATTTTGAGTTTACTGTAACTATAATTGTCTTATGTAATTATAGAAAACGTGCACGATCAGCATAGCATGCAAAGGTTGCAGGTCTGTGGCAATCTTCACAATTACTATAATACTCTGCACAGAATCACTAACAGCATTAATCACTTGCACCATGTACTTTTAATGTGATCTCAACTGCAATCCAGGTCATTTGGTTGTGCTATTAGATGGTGATATTAGGTGATAACACATTAAGTTGTTGTATAAATACAAAATATCTGACATTGTATTGCCATTTGAACTTGGTTGAGCTTTTAAATGTTTGAAAGCACAGTGACAATACATTTACATGACAACTAAATCAAAAATCGGTCATTGTTTTTCCATTGGAATTTGGTTGTGCATTTAGATGGTTGAAAACATAGTGAAAACAGATTAGGATTTCAAAAACTTCCATTGATCAACGTCTCAACCAAAAATGACCAGAGTGTCCACGTTCAAATGACATGGTGTGCTCAGTGGGAAGCGCCTTCATTGCCACATGGTGAAGTCCTGGCAAGACCCAAGTCAATAGTTATGTTCAACCTCACGAGGCAGCCAAGCAGTGAGTGACCAAAACAGAAGAAAATCACTACTGCATATGTAGTATAGCTACTCTGTGTCTACGGTCCACTACGCGTCCACCGAGGCGTGGCTCAAAGTCACGAGTTGGGAGAACGGGAGACAGGGTAAGAAGGAGAGAGATAGGGAGGGAGATGTTAACAATGCAAAAATTGAACTCCAGAAGCCCTGTTTTATTCCCACTGAAGCCAAGGAGCATGAAACACATTGCACTCTACTCCCTAACGTCACTTCACAAGCTACCCAAAGTCGTTATCGGGATGTTTTCAAGCTCTCACTCTCGGTCTCTCTCTGTGGCGTGAAAGGATGAAGAAAGAGAGAGAGCGGAGAGAGAGAAGAAGAGAGAGAGAGAGAGAGAGAGAGAGAGACAGAGACAGAGTTAGAGAGGTTATGTTATGTGTGGCCTCTTGAGGGTGATTCTGGGATTGAGCCCCTGCTTGATCTGCACTGAACTCTGGGGGATTGAGTCCTAGTCAACTACAAAACATGATGTTCTGGGGGTTTTGGTGTGACAAGGCATGCTGAGGTCACATTCTTTATATACCCATGCCTTGCGCTACTGTAGCTACTGCCTATTCTGCGCTCTGCCAAATTTCCAGAGCAGCGCATTGAAACAGAGATGGCCCAGAAACTAAATCAAGAAAAATAGCTGAGGATACTGTTAGAGCATCCGACCAACTAACCCCTTCCCTAAAAAATAAAATCTGGTACTCTATAGTCATTCTAAATGTAAAAGTTTGGAGTGGGTGCTTGTTGATTGTTGTTTCTTACCAATGACTATTCAAGAAAATATATTAAAAAAGGTTACCCTGAAGAGGTTAAAAAACACATTTGCTGCTGTGTCGGCTTATTTATTTATTCCCTCTACGTATATATCAGCAGTAGGTGAAAGGAAACAGATGAAACGGAATTAAACATCAGTTGGAGGAGAGAATAACTGTAGATTTGTTTGTATAGTCTCTGTGTGTGTACACAAGTTGTGTGTGTGTGTGTGTGTGTGTGTGTTTGTCTGTGCGTTTCTGTGTGTGTGCTTGTGAGTACGCACTTCTCTGTGCGAGCAAGTCTCTTGTGTACGTGTGTTTTGGATGTGGTTACTAACGGCACTATAAGCAGCCAACAGAGTTAAAAGTGGAATGTTTTTACTCAGTCGGTAGTATACTGTAACTTTTTACATCCTCTTTATATGACGGCACAATGGAGGATGAAACATAATACCTCGTTGCTACAGCTACACCTGCTCCATCTACAGCTGTGTCGACCTACAGGACCTACACAAAGGCAATTCAAAATGGCACTCGGCTATACCTCCTCCACCTATCACTAAAAACTCACCACCACCCAAACAATACATTTCAATTAATTATGTGACATTTGCCTCTTTTGTTATTATACCTCCATATTATGAGTAAGGGAGTAATGCCACAACCCAATTTCCACCAGAATCTGACATTTGGTTCGAGAAAACAACAGATCAGTAATCATTTCCACATTTCAAGCTGTGGCAGAACGTGAGTCCATTGGGTTTCTGACAGTTGGCTTCTGTGTCACTAACGACCCAGGATGCATTGCCACAGGTGCCACATGTTGTTGCCGTGGGTTTCCCACTGTGGTCACTTGATGAGATGGGATTCAATTGTGGCAAAATGTTGAGCTGTGTGAATGATGTGATGCACTCATTCATTAACACCTACACTGATTATAATTAGAACACATGAATGAATATAATTAGGGGAATAGGTGGAATATTTTCACTTAGTTATACAAATCAAAATATTAAGTGATGGGACCAAGCATCTATCTGAATCATGTAGTGATTTATACACACTACATGACCAAAGGTATGTGGACACATGCTCATCTAACATCTCATTCCAAAATAACGGGCATTAATATGGAGTTGGTCCCCCCTTTGCTGCTATAACAGCCTCCACTCTTCTGGGAAGGCTTTCCACTAGATGTTGGAACATTACAGTAGGGACTTGCTTCCATTCAGCCACAAGAGCATTAGAGAGGTCGGGCACTGATGTTGGGCGATTAGGCCTGGCTGGCAGTCGGCGTTCCAATTAATCCCAAAGGTGTTCGATGGGGTTGAGGTTAGGGCTCTGTGCAGGCCGGTCAATTCTTCCACACTGATCTCGACAAACCATTTCTGTATGGATCTTGCTTTGTGCACGGGGGCGTTGTCATGCTGAAAAAGGAAAGGGCCTTCGCCAAACTGTTGCCACAAAGTTGGAAGCACAGAACTGTCTAGGATGTCATTGTCTGCTATAGCGTTGAGATTTCCCTTCACTGGAACAAAGGGGCCTACCCCGAACCATGGAAAACAGCTCCAGACCATTATTGCTCCACTACCAAACTTTACAGTTGGCACTATGCATTGGGGCACTTCACAATAACAGCACTTACAGTTGACTGGGGCAGCTCTAGCAGGGCAGACATTTGACAAACTGAGTTGATGGAAAGGTGGCACCCTATGACAGTGTCACGTTAAACGTCACTGAGCTTTTTAGCAAGGTCATTCTACTACCAATGTTTGTCCATGGAGATTGCATGGCTGTGTGCTCGATTTTATACACCTGTCAGCAATGGGTGTGGCTGAAATAGCCAAATCCACTAATTTGAAGTGGTGTCCACATACTTTTGTATATACTGTATAGTGTATAGTGAATATATGTATACGCAATTATCAGTAAAATACATATAGTCCTCATTATATATAATCATGCTTGGTTGCGAATATTGCTTGTTAATTGTGGCTGCAATATGGGGCAAGAAAATATGCAAATGCCTACCCGTATTTCACTCTATATAAACAAACTGGCCCATAAACCCACAGCCCTCTGTAGCCCAATTCAGTTTGAATCAAAACCTATTTACGGACTGCCATCTCCTCTCTCCCCCCCTCTTCCTCCAATCCTTCCTGTGCTCTCTCTCTCTCTCTCTCTCTCTCTCTCTCCCTCTCTCTGTCTCTCCCTCTCTCTCCATTCTTTCTTCTTCTCTCTTTCAACTCTCTATTGTCACATTACATGAACGAGAGCAGAGCAGCAAAGTGGTGAAGCTGCAATAATCGGGGGCACAACACATTCTATTAAAAGAGCAATATCACTTGTGTTTGTGAGTTGAGGGTCCATGTTTACCATGATGGAGATCGTGTTGCATATGTTCTCAAAGGTCCTCAATCAGTATGAAGGTAATGTGTCAGTGACAGTACTTTGCTGATGGGTGAAGCACCTTAACCAGATGGGAAGAAATGTCTACAGCAAATAGAAGTGAGTTGGGATAGTTCCTTCTATTGGGATTGTTCATGGCATGTGCCTGAGGGTGGCCTTGCAGTCATATATACTGTATTTGCATGCACATACACAATTCTTCTGGCTGCATGGGTACAAATCCTGTCTCCCTTCTCTCCCCGTCTCTCTGTCTCTCCATTTCATACCTGTCTCTGTCATTTAAAAGGACGAAAAGAGAGATTGCACATGGCCTCTTAGTGACTGGGGCTGCGGAGACTTTGAGTGGCCTGCCCATCCTGTCAGCAACCGATATCACCCCTCTTCACTAGACATGTGGAACAATTCAACCTCATTTAACGGTTCTATAACAATGCTTATGTCCTCCTGTTAGAGAATATTCTTTCCTCTCCTTTATTGGTCCATCTGTTAGCACTGTAGAGGCTTTGCTGACTTAAGTGTGTACTTCCCATGCCAGGAAAGCAAATAAAATTGAATTGAGAGGAAGAAAGAAAGATTAAACGAGGGATGGTGGAGAATCGGAGAGTGAGAATGAGCAAAGAGATTGAGAAGGACTTGCAACAGAGAGTGAATTAAAGAGAAGCGTCTTTCCCCATCCCCTTTCCACCCACTCTTTAATGTTATAGGGCGATGTTGGCTTCTGCACTTATTTGCTTTGGCTGCACAGGAGCCCCATTGTTCACCATTGCAGGGGCTCTCTGTCTCACGATCTTGGAGGGGTAAAAAACAGAAGTAATAATTGCTTACGTTCGCACCCTGCGGAATCGGTGTCTCCTGTCAGCGCCAGGGACCGATCGAGGCGATAGCAGATCTTGGGTCGCTCGGCTTGGGGCCCCAACGCCACAACGCAAACACTCACACTCAGCACTGCTGTCTGCAGTCACCCCCCGACGACAGCAATGTGTATCACTACATTCTCCCTGGGAGACGAGCACTCACTGATCTAGATCTTGCTGGCCTGATTCTGACTAGACCCAGAAAAAGATACACTGAGTGATTTTACTACAGGGGTTCGATTCCCTTGCATCGTGTCAGTGTTCCGTTCCATTGTTTGTGTCCACCGTGATGTCGATGGGGCTATCGGGAAGCACACTGATGTTCTTCGTGCTGCTGTTTCCCGTCTGTTGCTTGAAGATGTGCGGGAAATCGAGTTCCTCTCACTATGGTGAGAAAGAAGAAGAAGAAGAAGATTTCACTGTAAATACAAGGTTATTTAATACACTGACTGACTCAAGAGATACCTGTGTAGTAAACATATAGGACCTGACATTTGATTACAGACAAGCTCACTAAGGCATTCTGGGGTCTTACCTCCAGCTATAAATAGGATTACTTACTTACTTACATACTTAAGCCCATCGCCCCATAAGGACTAAGCCATCAACCTTGCCTCCACAGCGAACTCGACTTTGGGCAGTCCTCTCCATCTCATTCCACAGCCTTTCTGTAGGATGAACGCGCATGAATAAGTAGGATTAATCCTATTTGAATTGATAATATGAATCAGAATTCGTAATAAATACATCCTCAGTGCAAATAAGCTAAGGAAGGCATTGTCTTTGTGAAGAACAAGTGTCAAATCCAAGGCAAGCCAATCAGCCGGCGCACCGAGCCCACAGAGCTCCTAATATGTCAAGCTAATCATATGAAAATATGGATGGGAGGATGATATTATAATCACAATAATAATAAATAGGACGGATGGCTTAGCAATGTCTTGCTTCTTTTTTTATTTTTGATTACACTGCACAGTTTACTTGTTCCATTTTAGGGATGAGCAAGACTGGATAGGCCCACTGGATAGGCCCCCGCCATAGGCCCACTGGATAGGCCCCCGCCATAGGCCCACTGGATAGGCCCCCGCCATAGGCCCACTGGATAGGACCACTGGATAGGCCCACTGGATAGGCCCCCGTCATAGGCCCACTGGATAGGCGCACTGGATAGGCCCACTGGATAGGCCCACTGGATAGGCCCCCGCCATATTCCCACTGGATAGGCCCACTGGATAGGCCCACTGCAGAGAAGGCTCGAAATGAAACATTTCAATTCACTGAAATTCACTTTAATTAATGCAACTGGTAGGAAACAAATGGGGCCCCCAACAATGAAATGAAATGACTCATGAGTGAAAGCTTATCAAATCAACAAAACCTTTTGACGTTGAGAATATTAAATCACAATGCCGGAAAATGTGCATTTGGTATCAGTTTCACTGGGCGTTTAAAGCGGGAAAGGGGTCTATCTGAATGGCCAAATGGATTCCAAAGAGATTCGAATGTGGAGTTTACCTTTGCTTCTATTGTAATGTAATATCTGATCTGAGATATTTCTCCACATAAGGTTTGGTCAAAATACAACCACCATGAGAGTTCTACATAATATCCTTTATGAATATCTGTCACGTGACTAGGGGGGGGGGGGTTCTAGTATTGTTATTTCTATATTGGTGTATTTAGTATGGTTCCCAATTAGAGGCAGCTGATTATCATTGTCTCTAATTGGGGATCATACTTAAGTTGTCCATTGCTCCCAACCTGCGGTGTGGGATATTGTTTGGGTTAGTGTGTTGAGCACTGTGGTGTTCACGGTCGTGGTATGTTTGCTGCTGTTGTTGTGTCTTTGTGATAAAGTGTGTGGGTGGAACTCTATTCACGCTGCACCTTGGTCCACTCCTTTCTGACGAACGTGACAAAATCCTTCAATAGCCCGCCTCCTTTAATGCATTTGAAGTATTCATTTTTTTCTGTGTATGTATTCTCAAATGGCCTACAGCATATAGCTGCAGAATAAAACTGTAAAGGAATTTATAATACACACGAGAACATGTTGAATATAGAAGTAGCCCTTACGCCAACATCTTTGCCCACACTGAGCTTTGCAGTTTCTTTCAACCCATAATCCTTCTTATGCCTGGCAAGTCTTTCCTTCGTGACCTTGGGGATCTGTGGAAAACCCTCATCTTACTTCCCCTCTTATAGAGCCATGATCAGCCCTGGGTGATATTCTGATGGACTTTTCTATGTCTGCGCCTGCCAATTAGACTAAATAAAAGTGATTGATACTCTCCCTCTAGCTTTTTTGACCGAGGGGTCGGATTTCTCTATCAAAGATGCAGGCCTCTGAATGAGACTTCTTTGACTTGCAAAAGCTATTTATTTATCCGTTCATGTTATTAGACAGAAGAACATTCAAAATATCTTCAGTTCATATTTCTCTCTGGTCTGAGTCCATTGCTCTTTCAGTTCCATAGCAAAAGTTCATCATCCACCGTTATTGCTGGAAAGACACATTCTCTTACAGCTATGACAGGAAAAAGTGACGAGAAAGTCATCAGCTGTAACAATGTGGGATATTAGTGAATCACAGACAAACTCACACGAAGACCAGACCAGATCCGGAGCAGAGCAGACCAGAACAGACCAGATCCGGAGCAGAGCAGACCAGAACAGACCAGATCCTGTGCAGAGCAGACCAGAACAGACCAGATCCGGTGCAGAGCAGACCAGAACAGACAAGATCCTGAGCAGAGCAGACCAGAACAGGCCAGATCCTGAGCAGAGCAGACCAGAACAGACCAGATCCAGAACAAAGCAGACCAGAACAGACCAGATCCTGAGCAGAGCAAACCAGATCCTGAGCAGAGCAGACCAGAACAGATCCTGAGCAGAGCAGACCAGAGCAGACCAGAACAAACCAGATCCTGAGCAGAGCAGACCAGATCCTGAGCAGAGCAGACCAGAACAGACCAGAACAAACCAGATCCTGAGCAGAGCAGACCAGATCCTGAGCAGAGCAGACCAGAACAGATCCTGAGCAGAGCAGACCAGAGCAGACCAGAACAAACCAGATCCTGAGCAGAGCAGACCAGATCCTGAGCAGAGCAGACCAGAACAAACCAGATCCTGAGCAGAGCAGACCAGATCCTGAGCAGAGCAGACCAGAACAGACCAGATCCAGAACAAAGCAGATCAGAACAGACCAGATCCTTAGCAGAACAGACCAGATCCTGAGCAGAGCAGACCAGAGCAGACCAGATCCAGAACAAAGCAGACCAGAACAAAGCAGACCAGAACAGACCAGATCCTGAGCAGAGCAGACCAGAACAGACCAAATCCTGAGCAGAGCAGACCAGATCCGGAGCAGAGCAGACCAGATCCGGAGCAGAGCAGGCTCGATGGCTCTAGCCATCTAATGAGCTGCAGCCCCAGCTCATGTCTGTCAGTGGCATTATGTGTGTGTGTGTGTGTGTGTGTGTGTGTGTGTGTGTGTGTGTGTGTGTGTGTGTGTGTGTGTGTGTGTGTGTGTGTGTGTGTGTGTGTGTGTGTGTGTGTGAGACAGACAGACAGACATACAGACAGACAGACAGACAGACAGACAGAGAGAGAGAGACCGCTGGAACTTAAGAAAGAGTTCTGTCAATTTCTTTATTTAACTTTACATGTTTTATATGTCTGAGTTCTGAACACATACAACCTGCAATTTTGACTCATTAAGATGCAGGACACTGACGGCAGGTCTGCTTGTTGGGCTGTTTAGCTAACTAGCTGGCTAACGAGTTTTGATTCAAATTTCATCTGGACTGCCCAACAGCTCTGCTCAAGCAAGTTGATGGACATGAATTATGTCCATCTATTTTCATGAATTGGTTATAACCTTCAATTTGTTTATTGCGTTTCAGTGTATTATTTTTTCAATGTCCATTGTAATTCTGCCTGTTGCTGTCAGTTGTCTTGTTAAAGAAAGAAAAAAAACACTCTCGCTCTCTCTAAGACCGCCCCACGTTTGTTCTTCCACAGAAAGGGCCTAGACGTTGAATATATCGATTTTTGTCTGCCAAATTTCTTCTCCAGCTCAACCTATTATACAAATACTATTTATTATTTATTTCTTCAATTTTTCAGTGCTGTATTTCAGTACCCTCGTATTCATAAAACAGTCAACTAAACGACTTACCATTTATGCGAATTGAACAAGCCCATTGCGGTTGAGTTTGTTCATTTTAATTAAGTGATTAGGTCACCTGCCGTTTTAAATAGGCAAGGTGTGCCAGCAGGTCGTGTGTGTTAGTTGAATGTCTTTCATAGGGCAGCCACTGTTTTTAGCTGACAATATATGACGTTTTAACATTTTGGAACCATATTCTCAGTCATTGTTTTAACACTTGAGGTAAGGTACATAGGCTAGCTCTTTCACAAACACAAATGTTCACAGTTAGTATGATCTTATCCGCATGGCCACAGCTACGTTTACACAGACAGCCCAATTCTGATCTTTTGACCAGTCAAATCAGATGTTTTAACATCAGATCTTCATCAGAGCTGATCTGATCTGATTGTTCAAAAGACTAATTAGTGGGGGGGGGGGGGAGAGATCAGAATTGGTCTGCCTGCGTAAACGTAGCCATACAAAACCGAAGGGGCTATTTCTCCAACTCCTCCCTTGCCTTGGTTGGAAGTAGACTAGCTGGGGCCGGGCGTGTCGCGGTGGGCGGGCTCCAGTGCGGTGCTGATGCTGTCTCTTCTATTCCACGGTTGCAGGTGGAACGGCTGGGCTGGCTCATTTCGCATCTGCTAGCTGGAGAAGAAAAAACTGCATTCTGATCTGCTTCATGCACTGGATAACAAAATAAGCGGCACGTCCAGGAATATTACACCGTTGAAGTCTGGAGAGTTATCGGGAAGGATTTCAGAAAGACACAAGTAAGGACTTAATTTTTTACACAATACATTTAGCTGTGGTCACAATTCCTTTGCGTCTGCGTTTTCTGATAGTGCTGCTGTGCTGGAAGCTGGATTTGGATGTTCCGACAGTGTGACAAACATCAGAGAATGGTTATGTCAGATTATGGACCTTTTTGCTGTCGACTGACGTTCTGAAATAATGTTTTGTGTTGAAAGAGAGGCTAGAAAGTTGTCATGATAAGACACAGTTTCATTTGAGCAGAATGTATTCGTGACTGTAGGTGGAATAATGCTTAACGGGTCAATATTGTGGAGGGGATTAGACGGACCTGGCAGCGGTGTCCTTTGGGATAAACCATATCCTAAACGGGCAGACCGCTGTTCTTTTTTTCTGGGTTCCGAATTTGTCACGCAGCGTCTTCAGAGATTTCCCACATTGCTAATAGCTTTTTAAACGTGCATATTGCTGGTGTGGCGGAAGGGAATCGGGCGGAGGGAACATATCTCGCACTTGCATTTTTTGACCATCGCTGCGGGGTCTTGAGTTTGCAGTAGGCTACATTCCCGAAACATTAGAAAATAAACACCGGGGAGTGAGTTGAAATGTTCACAGGGTCAGAAAAAATGTGAGGAATGTGATTACTGTGAAAATGTATACAACTTACGGTTGAAATATTACATGTGATGATCCGAGAATCAATTGTGAGACGCGTGCGTCTTTTTATTGCCCAGTCTGTCTTTAGCCTACGTCCACAGAAGGCTGCTGTATCGGACCAAGTTCAGAAACATAGTCATATGCTTCTTGCTGCAGTGAATGAGACAATAATAATACTTCATCCATATTCTTCTCAGTCTATTGTCGTTATAACGATTTCTCCCTTCAGTGACACCTTTTCCAAATCGTTGAAAGGAAGCATTTATTGGTTTGATATACTGGAGGCTCGATTTGGGTGCTCAGGAGAGAGCCATTGAAGTTCAAAACATGGGCTTCATTAAATTCGTTTTCTTTGGCTCTCTACAATTATATTTTAAGGCTTTAATAGGTTCACAACACCTTCAATCAGGCCATTCGAGGCCACGCATTGTCCGGTCTCTGGACCATTGCGTTACAATTCTGGCAGCAAAATATGATTCCAACACGATTTCGTTGTAGTTGCATTTACTTACAAACAGATATAGAAGATTACATAATTATAGCTTGGTTTACATTTTTAATGACAAATACGCACATTTGAGAGAGTGGCATCATATCTGCAATTGCGAATGAAATGCTTTCTACCATGCCGCTATACCTTAGCCCACTGGGGTGCGTAACCGTCTAGGGCAGGAACGGTCATCTTTGATCATGGTGGGGGCCACCGGAGAGAAAAAAATCCGGTTTTACAGCTAAATTCCTGCCATTCTACACTGTAAAAGTGTCAGCTGATCTTAACATGTTGTGTTGGCCAAAACTTAGATCCAACCTGAAAATACTTAGGAACGAAAAAGGTTAGGGAAACCCACAGTGCTTTTAACATTTTCAATTTGCATATTTGATGTCTCAAATATGTCCGTTTTAGACATTGTATTTTAAAATCACCGTGGGTGTCCCTAATCTTTATTTTAAGTTTGGGCCAACTGAGCAATTTTAGTTCCGGTAACACTGACAGCGAACACAATTTGCCATAGGGTGGAGAGGAATGTTTACATTTTTGAATATGATATCTGAGTGAGAGTGACTAACAAAATCAATGGGCACCCCTGGTCGGTAATTCGACCACGATTACTACAAGTTTAGATAGCTGGCCGCTAGACTAACTTACTTACATGAGCTAATTGAGTGACTGTCAGTGACGGCCATAACAAGAGAAACGGCTGATGCAAAAACAAATGCACTTTGTGTATTCTACTATTCAAACGGAAGTTGAGACCCCGACTGAGTTCCAAAAAAAAAAAAAAAAAGTTGCCCATCCCTGCCAATATCAGAGAGAGAAAAATACTGTGTTCAACGACAGTTAATGGTTACCTTTATATGAACAATAGTGCTACATAGGGAATACCCAGGGCTAGGTTGGAAGCTTGGAGTTGATTAACGCTCGAACAGGCTTCTAATTCAAATACGGACCCCTGGGACAAATCATTGGTAATGATGGCCGTTCTGTAGTGAGAGCATCTATTGCAAATTTATAGCCAGTTGCATGGCCTTATATACCACTCCTCAGATCTATTATGTTCTTGTTCTCTTCTTCTTACTCTCTATTTCAGCTTGGGATGTTATTCGGCTAGGTTGATTTGTAGCTGACCCAAGTTGAAACAATATTCCATGAATCACTTGCATGACCAGCTCCTCTCACCATTGTGTTAAAGGGAAATGCAACCAAGAAAATGAATTCAACCATTTGAAATGTGATCGCCGTGTCACAAGCTATTGATTTGGAGTGCTCTTTCAGGGCATTCAGGCCATGCTATTGACGTTTGTGTCCTCTAAAGCTGTTTTGACTGACAGTGAGTGAATAGTCAATTAATAGCCCCTAATTAGCATCTCTTCTAATATGCCTACATATTTAACACGGTGGTGCTGCCAACAGAGGATGAACTGCAGGGCCCATGTGCACACTTTCTCTCCCTATTGTTTTACTCACTGTGCTTTATGGAGGGTGCTTAACATTGCTATTATGGGCTGAGATGACTTATAATAATTGCAAATTCCCGCTGATTTGAATAATTGTTCCAGACCTTTTCACCATTTGTTATTCTGTGAGTGCAAAAATGGAATTTTAAGGTCTCCTGCCTGGCTTTGCTTGCTCTTATCCACTGACATGCAGCTTTCCTGAGTACAAAAGGCCATACAAATCTGCCAGTGTTTGAACTCCAATAATTAGCCTCATTTAAAGGCCTCTGCAATCAGCATGCATTGGTACATTGGATAGCCTCTAAATTAGGCTTTTTGAAAATCGGACTTATTCACGTACCTCAAGGAAGTAGGCCCCCAACCTATAAGTTCTATTGTGTTGTATTGCATTCTATTATATCGTATTCTATTCTTCTCTATACTGGTTTGATAATGGGCAAGAGAGGGGCATCATCTCTAAAATGTCAACCGCGTGATTAATTTCAGGATACTTTGTTTGGTATTCTACTGTAGTGGAGAGGTTCATAAAGCAAGATGTCAGACACGAGGCCTCCGGAATCCTATCCACTGTGTTCTAAATAGCTGCCCTTTCCCTGACACAGACATCACGGGTGCCTCTCACGCACCTCGTTTGAGACGTGCCCCATCGCTAGGCCATTGCTAGGCTGACACTGGCATGACCTCCTGTTCTGGTTCATCACTGTCAGGGAGGGAGAGAGGGGGAGAGAAAGGAAGAAAGAGAGCGAGGAGGAGGATCGCGAGGAACGAGAGAGGGAGAATCAGGAACGGTAATCTCCCTGTAATCCCTAACACCGCAGCGACGAGAGCAATCTGCCTCATTAACTCTCTACTCCTACTCTTTCATCCCTCCATCAATCCCTCCATCCAATGAAGGAATGAGCAGACGTGCTGAGGGGGAGGTACAAGGCAGACAAGCAGACACTTTCAGTTGCAAAGATAAGGGGATGGTACGGAATACAATGACCCCTCTTTCCACCCACCTCCACACTCCATTCCCTCATTTGTGTCTATGTATCTGTGATGAGGGGAGACGTGCCCTGCCTGCCTGCTCTGTCTGCTCCAGCCTCAGTCTCAGTCAGTGCCTTGATTTAAGCAGAGCAGAGGGAGTTATGGGAGGCCTCTGATGGAGAAGGCCCTATGATGTAGCAATGTACTTAAAGACCCCTCACTGTCTTCCACACTGATTGGCTGGATCCTTGAAAGAGAGAATATGGAGTGGAGTTTTGATTGATCTGATTGGGTACTTCCCTCTGGATGTGCTGGTTAAGATTGAATGGTAGGCTTGGAAAGAGTCATACCACAAGGAATAATGGCAGGCAGTTGGTTTGGGGGCTTTTTGGGGATGTTACGTTTTGAAGTTATTTCCTGGATTTGGTGGATGAACGACAAAGGGATATTCTCAGAATTTGCCTTTGGTCTTCTAATTGATACACCAAAGGGACTGCAGTTCAAAAGCCCCTGTACCGTATAAACGCAATGAAGAAAATAAAAACATCTATAATTCCACCAAGATTCGGTCGTAATTCATTCACTGGATTTCACAAGTATGGTTTAATCATGCATGGCACGATTTTCTGAGTAGTTGAATGAAGTAAAACCTTTTCATTTCGAAGTTATCCCCAAAACAGCAACGCATAGCCAATTAACTAATTTACCTCTGGCAAAAGCCACATTTGATATACACTATTTGCATAAAAATATATCAATAATAAAGACAAGATGGAGGCTACATGCTTTTATCCTCCCTTCCCTCCTCCTTCTCCTCCACCTTCTGCTGTCATAATACCACAGATCTTTAGAACTCACCAGACCTGGGTGTTTGGGGTTTGCATTCCAGGTGTGACGCATCGCGTTAGCACCCTCCAGCGAGCTATTTAACCTAAATTACTCCAGTACAAAAAGACAGCTGCTTTCTCTGGTTTAAAAATACTCCACCTCGCCTGCCTTCGGAAGGGCAACTGTTGGGCAAACAGAATGAAGTAAGCGCTCCGTTGATGATTTATTAGGTTTGCCACCGCCCTGGGGACATTACCTTTTTGAGACACAGTGGTAAAAACCCCTTTATCGACTGTTCGCGCCGTTAGCTGTAGAGGGGGTCAGTAATTCAACGCCAATGCTAACACCCTGCACTTTATAGGAGTTCACAAGCTAATCTGCCCCAATGGTTGGAAAGATCAGTCAATTGTCTTCGGGTACTCATTTCCAACGAAAGACATCAACAGGGGGAGCCAATGGGACATGTTAATTGTTGCTGTTTGGAAAGGGTCATAAGGAAGCATTGTGTACTGTCTGTTGTGTACTGTATACATTAGGTACTGGAAGCGGTGTGTATTGGAAGAGAGGCAGTAGAGTAGTAGATTTGCATCCATTCCAGTCGGTGACGTTCAATATCAATAGAGTTGGACTCTACTCATTTTTTTCTGATATTGATAGCTGCCTACTTAGGAGTGACCAAGCCTCGGACACAGCCTTGAATCCATGCCGATGTCGTCGGATAGATGGGACCCGGAAGTTCGGAGGGAATAGGGAAAGGTTCACAATCGTCAGTCTAGATCACGGTGATCTTTTATTTCTTAGCAGTGACTTGCACGTGACTCATCTCGGAGATGCAGAGCTTCAGCCAAGGACACAATACAATACTTTCTCTTTGTTCCGTCTGCCAGTCCCTTCTCTCTGTCTCCTCAGTCGTCTGCTCCTGTGTACCACTTCACAAAACCATTCCGACGGAAGAAAAGAAGGAACACATAGGTTGTTCCCTTCACCTAGACTGCGAGAGGGATCGAGTCACAGTATAGCTCAATCCCAGAATTCACCCGTACCTTTCCATGCTATTCATTGGACGAAATGAGGTCTAGATTGTCCCCACACTTGGGAAGAAAGAGACAGGTGGCCTGGGGTTGAGGAGGGCGATAGTGGTTGAGATACGCACTGGCTGTGTGGCACAATATCAGAGAGTTGCACTTTTTTCCCTTCATGCGGCTGCAAGGGAAGCCTATTTGAGAAGCACAAAGGGTCCTCTTCAGGAGAGGGTGAGGTGCTCACCAGCCACAATAGGGCCTCTTAGAATGGGCCAGTGGGGCGACGACGGCCTCTATTGGGTTTGTGCAAAGAGCGTGCCTTAATCAGCACCAGCCCATCATAGATACTGCTGGATTCTGATTGGAGATGACAAGGGAGCATAGTATAACACAGGCAGGTATGACACCCATTCACAGACTACACACAACCATTGGACATTGGATGAACGAGTGAGGTCATGCAATTATCTGCATCCCGTCGCCTTTGTGATGAGTCAGATGAGATTAGGTGTATAAATGGATAAGTGGTGACTTGCTGTCTTGGCCATGAAATTTTGAAAATCAAAAATAAAATCAATTGAATGTCCTCAAATTGCTGTGTGAATATATATATATACTTTTTTAAAAGTAAAACTTTTCTGACAGGGGGCACGATGACCCATCTTACTGTCACTTTCTGTTGTTCTGAGTTTCTCTAATGGCGGCCCCAGTGTTGTTTTTATTTTGGTCGTCGGGGGCGATTGAGGCTGTGTCATAGTAGTCCATGTTCTGCCCGCCCGGGCGCTCTGTGCTCTGGTCTTGAAGGGAAAAAGCCGAGATGTGATCGGTCGGGATGTGTCAGAGGCTTCTACCAGAGAGCGAGGTAACTCAAAAGACGAGTCACAGCTCTCTCCCCCTCCACCCCATTTCAATAACAATCCAGTCTGATCGGTTGAGAACATTTCTGACTGACTCCAATCTGAAGTACTTGGGGGTTTATTCATTATTTGGGATTCAATCTCACTCAATATTCCAGCATTGTGTACTTTTCGATGCCTTGCATTAGTGAAATAAGCCCGAGCTCTGAATATACATAAGGGATCACCGAAGTGCATCAATGACATGTACTGTACCTACTACCACTGTATCTTAACAGTCCACACATGCTCTCCTCATAATAACTCTCGATGGTGTTTCTCATCAACACCACGTCCCCCAAACATTCCCACAACCCTCTCCAGTTCTCAAACTCCATCCAAAGATTGATTATCAGGGATCACCATTTTTTGGGGGGACCCGTGTCTCTCTTATCAGCAGTTATTAATAGGGTTTTAGCACATATTGTGATCCAAGTTAATATTCCATTAATTTCCCAATGGCAGAGTACATATTTGTCAGCAGTTTTCTCCCTCTTCAATCTGCTGTGATTCAACATTTGGCCCGGTGTGTGAACTGTTTTGGTGGTGGCTTGTGCTTCTGCTCCCTGGTGAGGACCCAGAATAACACTCTAGTTATGTGTGTGTGTGTGTAGATGTTTGTGTAGAAAATGTGTGTCTAGATGTTTATGGTGCAAATGTGTTTTGTGTGTGTGTGGTTTCTTTGCTCAGGCTCCAGATCAGTGCCCGATCTGACAGCTCTCCTCTCTCGGACTCTATAAATACTAGTGCTTCCCCTGTTTCACTCTGTCTCCCCCTCTCTCTCTTCCCCTGTTGCACTCTGTCTCCCCTTATCTCCCTCTGCCTCCTCCCCTGTTGCACTCTGTCTCCCCCTCTCTCCTTATCTCTCTTCCCCTGTTGCACTCTCCCTCTCTCCCTTTGCTGGTACGGGCCAGTCTCATCAAGATCTCTGTCCCCTCTACTTCTCATGCTATTTCACACGCGTGCATTCGGGAAACACGCATGCACCCGCGCACACAGACACACGGACGTGTAAATACAGACGTTGTGGAGAGAGAAAGGTCATCTCCTCCCAAGCCTACCAAACTTTTTCGGAAGGTTTATCGATTCAATGCTCTTGCCAAGCAATTTTCTCCAAGGCTCCCCAGACTGGGTAAGATCTGCAAGACCGGCAGATTGTCCTAGTTGCTCACTGCTCAGTGTGTAACCCTGTGGTTCTGTTGCCAAACATAAATCTCCAAGACTTGGCTAGCTCCCTCATGGCAACGGGGGGAAAAAAGTAAATGGAGGGAGAAACAGTATTGTTCAGACCTTTTCATCTTGCTCTTTGTTGATTCTACTGCATCTCTGTTTCTTGCTGGTTGGTTTTTGTTCCGAGCGAACCTCCCTGGAACGGTTTAGGTTGATTGTGTGTAAGCTGCCTGCAGTCTTCTGGCTTTACTTTAGTAGTCCCTCGTGGTTTGCCTCAACACATTCGAGTGTAAGTCCTAAATTATTCATAGTTACCTTCTTGTTGGACTGCTGTCGACGTCTTGCTTCATTAATCATGGCTCTAATGATATGGCGTTTTCCATATGGCACTTGGGACTGCATTTTTTCTATAACCGTGACAGTAGTAGTAGGTAATGCACGTCTTGCTCGGCATATTCCGATTATGGTCCAGTGGAAACTGTGTGTGTGTGTGTGTGTGTGTGTGTGTGTGTGTGTGTGTGTGTGTGTGTGTGTGTGTGTGTGTTGTAGTAGTTTTCCTCTCACCCATGCACCACTCTTCTCCACAAATACCCATTCAGAATTATACTGCAAAGGACTCACTCAGCGAAAAACAAAGGGATGAAGGAGAACAACAATGATGGACAGATAGTTATTGTGTCATGCGTGGCTTTGCTTGTGTGTGCAAGCATATCTTTATGTACAAAAGTTTAGACACACCTACTCATTAAAGTGTTTTTCTTTATTTTCTACATTGTAGAATAATATTGATGACATCAAAACTATGAAAGAACACATATCGAATCATGTAGTAACCAAAAAAAGTGTTAAACAAATCAATATATATTTTATATTTGAGATTCATCAAAATAGCTACCCTTTACCTTGATGAAAGCTTTGCACACTTGGCATTTTCTCAACCAGCTTCATGAGGTAGTCACCTTGAATGCATTTCAATTAACAGGTGTGCTTTGTTAAGTAATTTTGTTTTGTGCAGCGACCATGTTGTGTTGCTACCATGTTGTCATATTGTGTTGCTAACGTGCTGTGCTGTCATGTGTTGCTGCCATGCTATGTTGTTGTCTTAGGTCTCTCTTTATGTAGTGTTGAGTTGTCTCTCTTGTAATGATGTGTGTTTTGTCCTTTTAATCCCAGCCCCTGTCCCCGCAGGAGACCTTTTGCCTTTTAGTAGGCCGTCATTGTAAATTAGAATTTGGTCTAATCTGATTTGCCTAGTTAAATAAAGTTTAAATAAATAAATAAAAGACTGGGACTATAATTTTTTACCACAAACACTTCCTTTCTGGTCCATTGGTACTATTTCAGCACCGAACATATATGGACAGCTCCTGTTGTGACTTCAGTTTACTGCCCCCAGTGATTTCAGCACCATGGACAGCTTCCATTCCCAAACACACTCTCCTTCTAGTCTAGGAAGGACAATATCGCAAATTCAGCACCACACATATATGGACAGCTCTTGCTGTGCTGTGGCTTCAGTTTAATGGCTCCTCTGATTTCAGTTCTATTGGACAGCTCCCTACTCCAACTTTTCTCTCCTAACCCAGATCAGAGCAGCGAGTTTGTGCTTTCAGCACCTCAGCTCCACCGACAGGAGTGTATGATGGATTAGAGCCGTGATGCAGCTGCTGTGTGTGTGTGTGTGTCTGTGTGTGCAAACTTCCTATTGTTCTATAGGTGAGTTGATGCAGGGCCGCCCCTCCCTCCCAGCGCCCCCTTCCCCCCTCCCTTCTACCTCTCCTTCTCCATCTCTATTCCTCACTCTGAGTTTTACTCTCTGTTGTTACGGAGGGAGAAACTGAGGTCTTTGAAGGTAAGCATCCATTAAGTGCGGGTGGTCGGGTTGGCTCCCAGGGCCAACACGGAGGAGGCAGCAGGAGACAGTATTAATGATTGACCTGTGTAAAGCCAGTGGTGGGGTTTACGGCCTGGGGAGAGGACATGCTGCTGTGATGATGACTGATTTCGCAGACACGTAAACACACACACACGCACGCGCGCGCGCGTGTTTTACATCAGGTAAACTGCTTAGAAAGTATCCCTGGGGTGTAAACTGAATGTATTATGTGAATTAACCAGCCTATATGATGTTGTTAATAATAACCTTCCTTTTATAAATCTGACACCATTGCCAAGACCTTTTTGTTGACTGCTTGACCTGACCGGGTCAAACTGGGCCCTATATTGGGGCGGAAGGGTAGCTAGTGGTTAGAGCGTTGGACTAGTAACCTGAAGGTTGCAAGTTCAAATCCCCGAGCTGACAAGGTACACATCTGTCATTCTGCCCCTGAACAGGCAGTTAACCCACTGTTCCTAGGCCGTCATTGAAAGTAAGAATTTGTTCTTAACTGACTTGCCTAGTTAAATAAAGAATAAATAAATAAAATAATAGTGTTTTAATATGACTGTAATTCCAAATTGAAAGGGAAGATGAACATCCCTGAATTATAGTAATCCACTGTAAAGTAGACTTCATAGCAAGGACCCGGACTTTTTCTTTACCACATGCCCTTTCCAAGAAAATGTCATGGGCACAATTTATTTTCTCGATTATTGTTATTCAAAGTATTCCATGCCAGGCTGTTATGAGGTTGTAGCACGGTCAGCTAGAGGATGCCCTGCATGGCATGGTGGCTTGGGGTGGCATGGGGGTGAAATCCCTGGGCAGCACCTGTGACCTGGCAAAGAGTAATCACAGTCTGCTGAAGTGGCAGCTGATGCCTTTCACACTCCTACAGATGGCCCTGGTGAGTCGTTTGTGTGTGTGAGTGAGTCTGTGTGTGTGTTGTCCCCGCCAAGGTCGTGAGCTCACTGGGATAGAGTTGCTCCTGATCTGCCGATTTGTGGAGGGCGGAAGGTGGGTGGCGCGGGGGGAAAAGAGGTCAAAAGCTAGGAAGGCTTTTAATCAAGGTTGACATGTGACTTAGCAGGCAGGGCGAGACTGAGGGAGGGAGAGATCAGGTCCAGGAGAGTAAGAGGTGGAGGAGGAGGGATGGAGGAATAGAGGAGGAGCTGGAAGAAAAGGAGAACATTTGATTTCCCTCACACCCCCACTAACCACACTGATGTGTCATGCCTGCCATGACAGGCAGGGGAGAGGCTAATTCTAGGAGGGGGGAGGAGGTAGAGGAGCAGAGCATTCACCTTCTTCCTCACTAAACAGGGCGGCAGGTAGCCTAGTGGTTAGAGCGTTGGGCCAGTAACTGGAAGGTTGCTGGAACGAATCTCCCGAGCTGACAAGGTAAACATTGGTTGTTCTGCTCCTGAGCAAGGCAGTTAACCCACTGTTACCTGGGTGCCGAAGACGTGAATGTCGATTAAGGCAGCCCCCGCACCTCTCTGATTCAAAGGGGTTGGTTAAATGCGGAAGACACATTTCAGTTGAATACATTCAGTTGGACAACTGACTAGGTATCCCCCTTTCCCTGAACAAAGTCATGATGAAAAGAGGGGGGTGAGGGGCACCCTGAGGTTTGACATTAGATGACCTAAGGCCACCCCCGCTGTGGTCCCCCCCCCTCATGTGGTTCCCCTGGCTGGCTCTGCTCTGCCTTTACAATTCATCCCTCATTCATATGCTGCAGCGCTGCGTCAGAGAGCAGCAAGCCCAGAGGGGAGCATCCCCCACACAGAGCAAGGGAGGGAGAAAGCGCAAGACACATAGGGAGAGCGACAGAGCGAAGGAAGATAGGATTAAAGAAAAAGAGAGCCAGAGTGGGTAGGAAATGGGCGATCCACCGAGAGAGAAATAGGGGAATATTAGAGAAATAATGATTAAAAGAGCAGGGTAGAGGGAGAGGGCATCCACCCACAGAAATCGTGTGAACGATAGAAAGCGCCCCCCCCAAACTGAAGTTAAATGCTAAACATGTTGCTGTTTACTGCAGAGGCAGCCCTTAGCTCCCCGGGCAGCCCCTGCTCTGCGCTCTGGCTGCCTGCTTCCCGTGAAGGGGTTTGATGTGTCAACCTCATCCGAGGTAGACTGGCATTCAGGCTCAGTCAAACCTTACCCAGGTTATCATAGTTCAGTTCAGCGATAACGCTGCTCCATAAAATATGGGGCGAGGCCGGGCCATATAACCATTAAATATTTCCTGCAGCATGTAGAGTAGAGATAAAAGATAGAGTCACTGCTATGCTCAAACTGCTGAATACTAGTTGTACTGTAGCTTCTAGCAAATAGTAGAGCTGTATTTTTGATTGAGACGTCTGGACAATCGTTTTTATGTCCGACAGGATTTCTTTATACCTGCGAGTCTTGTGAATGCATCAGAGTTTAGAGACTTCAAATGCATTTGGCCTTGATCCACTCCACTGCACACTGGATGCGGCATTGTCCTAGTGCCCTATAGAATTCAACCTATTTTAAACACGTGTGCTTTCGTAGAGTGAGCCGCTGCACTGGATCCTGGTTTGTCATATGTACAGGTTCAGCCTAGTCCTGGAGTGAAAAGCTAGCTCAATAGAGAGTCTCTATAAGCAGCTGTTTAGTCCAGGACTAGGATTCCTCTGTGTCTTGGCAACTGACCCATAGTGTCCTTTGTAGAACACGATAGAGAATGAAATGGAATGTTAGTGGAAGGACTCTCTAGTGTACGTGTGGCCGCAATGTGTCGACGACCTAAATGTCATCCGTTGCCGCAGCGTGTTTACCTCGGCTGGGAAGTGATGCTCTGAGGGGTACGTGACTGAGAAACTGACAGAGGGGGAGAGGAGCAGTTTCTTGGGCAATGCACGCGCGCGCGTACACACACACACACACACACATTGGGCTGGAGTGACTACTAGTGCATTAACAGTGTCATGGGTTGAATTGAGTCTCCCAGTCATATTTAGAGGACGAGGGGTGATTGTCAGGGAAGGGTTAATGCGAAGCTCTCCTCCCGAGGCCCTGTGTCTTACCCCTCAGGACCCCGTAGTGTTCCATCAGTGATGTCATCCCAGGACAAACAACATCTTGAGCAGAGTAACGGCCCCCCGGATGTCAAATTAAAGGCTGCCATCATTTCTACCTTTTGCGATTTGTTGGGTTTCTTTTGTGTGAGTGTGGGGTCAGCTTACACTCATAGGTTGGAGTGTGTGAGTGCGCGAGAATGTGTGTCTGTGTGAGTGCGATTGTGGGTGACAGATCTTAATTTGAGCCAGTTTCCAACTACAGAAAATAATCCTGCATAAACAGAAATGTTTATTATTATGTGGATTATAATTCATGGAGATTTTTGTAGGAGTTGATACATTTTTAGTAAGAGGAAATCAAGTCTGGAATTTCAAAGTGGAAATGACCAACTTCAAAATCCTTTTTTAAAGGGACAGTCTGCCGTTGCTATAGATATTTTTTTGGGAATTATAAATGAATGACATGTACCCATTTATTCTGAAAGAATATAATGTATAAATGCCTCGTGCTTATTTATACTCCATTATACTCCATCAGAACCCAAAATATAAGCTTGTTTATAAACCGCACAACTGGAAACAAACAGTATATGACCTCAAAACATGGTTAAAACTATCATTTTGATATCATGGATAGATTTGAGAGTGCTTACATTTCTCCAGCCCCATCCTCAGCTTTTACCGAAACAGGGGCGGGGCATAAGCTTTGTTAATGTTTCGACTAAGGGTTGGTCCTTTAAACCTCAAATACACTGCACATTTTATATTTCCTGCATTGCGGGAAAGTTCGCCTACAATAGGGTGATCAAATTAAGGTCCTACATCTGTCAGTGGATTTGTAGATTTACAATTGGATAATACACAGGGAATGGAGTCCTGCGGGCATTGAACAAGAAGCATTTACTTTCTTTGTTTACTTCAGAGTGGATGATGCTTGTCACAGAGCTGCTGTCCATTGGAATGTGAAGACTCTAATTGAATTAACAGAAGCCTTATGGCATATTGTTTCAGGCATGCTGCATTATGATGGAACACTGCTCATTCTTAGTGGGAAGATGAGGGCGAGTGGAGGGTGTGTGTGTGTGTGTGTGTGTGTGTGTGTGTGTGTGTGTGTGTGTGTGTGTGTGTGTGTGTTCCCACAAGCAAACCATTGTCATCCTCGACTTCTGTGTGCATTTGTTTACGTGTGCATTTGGGTGCGTAGGTGTGTGTGTAGCGTGTGTGTTTCTGTGTCACACACGGCACCCGGTAGTGCAGGACACCTTGACAATGTATGAAAGTAAGATGAAGAAATATTTGTTTTATTTCCTCTCTCTGTCCCATTGGCCTCCTGCCCAGCTCTACCCCAGTCCTCTCTTCCTCCACTCATCCTGTGTTTATTCCCCCCGTCTCCACTCCTCCTCTCCCAGCCAAGCAGGCAAGCTGTCCTGATATTGTCAGGCTGCTGCGGGGCCCGGCTGGATTTACGTCAGGCCTGTGGTTGGGGAGATGATCGCTTCATCAGTCCAAGTGTAAATCTAGGAATATTTAACGGCTGTCGGCCTCGTCCATCAATCCAGGACCCCGCCGGCTCCCAGGGAACCTCTGGGGAGGCGATATACACTGGCCTTGCTTACACACACACATGAAGATACACACACACACACACACACACACACACACACACACACACACACACACACACACACACACACACACACACACACACACACACACACACACACACACACACACACACACACACACACACACACACACACACACACACACACACACACACACACACGTAAGCACACACACACACACACGTAAGCACACACACACACACGTAAGCACACACACACACACGTAAGCACACACACACACACGTAAGCACACACACACACGTAAGCACACACACACACGTAAGCACACAACACACACACAACACACACACACACACACACACACACACACACACACACACACACACACACACACACACACACACACACACACACACACACACACACACACACACACACACACACACACACACACACACACACACGTAAGCACACACGTAAGCACACACACGCACGTAATTTATTCTGTTTTCCAGTGTACATATACTGCATTACATCATTGTAGCATTAGCATATAGCGCTACATATAAAATGTCCCCTTTCTTATGCTCATCTTCCATACATTCCTATTCCGTCTTTGGCTCAAGCTGTAGCCTCGCGTCTTCACACGTCTGCCTATTGCTTTTGGCTCCGGGTTCTTGGCTTCACTCTTTGGCCAGCTTTCCCAACTCTAGCCCAATGCTCGATCATAGCTTAACATGCGAAAGAGGCATTCAGTGAGCGGCAATTCAATCCCACTTATAATACTTTCATTTGTTATGGCTTTCCAATGGGTTTGATCGACAATGGTGTGTGAAAGCTCAGACTGTGGAAAGACTAGGGAGTATGTTGGCATGTGTAATATTGATTAAATCATTGATGGGATGAAGAAAGCAGCTCAGTAGATTTGCTGTAAGTCGAGACAGTGTGTGTGTAGCATGTGTGTGTGTCCAGGAAGTGCTGTTCTGTGGTTGGGTTAGCACGCCATTGTGATGTTAAGCTTAAACCCTTCTGGCGAAGTCTGCGGAAAGGATACGCAGCATGTCATAATGTCTATCCCAGGCTGTGTAGAAAGCAAGTCAGTGCTTTTGAATCATTAGTACTCACTACAGACGCAGGATCTTAATTTGACCACTCCTTTGGTGCTGAGAATTGTCCTGCGTGGCAGGAAATGCAAACTTGTAATGTATTCGAAGTTTAAAAAAAAGAATAATAACAATTTCCACTATAATTGTATTTTCCACTTTAAAATGTGCATTCACTACAATCCACAAAATAATTCACATTTCCTGTTGCTGCAGGAGTATTTTCCTGCTGTAGCAAGCTGGATCAAATTAACATCCTACGTATGTACTCACACGTATGTACTCAACGTAGTAAATACTACAACAATACTACAGCAAAAACCCTATTTTTTTGTAACTATAGTAAATACTGCAGTATTTACTTTGCATATACCCTGCCCGTTCCCCTCCCCATATCCCAATTTGCGCCATCTGTAATTGAAAAACCTACATGCCAAATAAACCATTATTGTCTTCACTATGGTTATAGAAAAGAGCAGAAGCTCTGAGCTCTTCATTCAGAACCTACCTACCTACCTACCTACCTACCTACCTACCTACCTACCTACCTACCTACCTACCTACCTACCTACCTACATACCTACATATTTACCTACATACCTACCTGACCGGTTATGGAACATTTGCTCTTTTAGCCCACCACTTCTATGTCAAAGATAATAAAACAAAAACACTTCAGTAAATACTGCACTAATGTCCCCAAAAACACTACAGTAAATACTACAGTATACCGTACTACAGTCTGGAAACACTACAGTAAATAATACAGTATACTAGAGTCTGCAAAAATACTACAGTAATTACTATAGTATATGCTATTTTTTTACTACAGTATTTATACTATAGGAAACTGTAAATACTACAGTATACTGCAGTAAATACTGTTTTTACAGACTTCTGTCTGCAAAAACACTACAGTGAATACTATTGTATTCCGACCATAGGATACACTATAGTATTTTTTAAAAATGTGGGACTGAGCATCACACGCCTATTTTGATGCATTTGACCGAAAGAGCATCAAGGACTTATCTTGTAAGCCTCCTCAAACTACAAGAGGTATACACAGAGGATGTTTCCTCTAATCTTGAACTCTACGCTCTTCAGACTCAGTTGATGCATGGTTTCTCTTGCTGAACACTCTTGGGGCAAAAAAGGCTTTTGGGGTCATTACACATTTTCTACCCATGGAGGGTAAAATTGGGCATTGATGACAAGGTAAAGCCAGCATGGAGAGCACTGTACAAACCACCGTTACAAAAGGGTACTGGAGATATGCAATGGAGGGTTTTACATGGCATCATTGCAGTTAATGCTTTTGTATCTGTTATTAATTCAGATGTTAGAGATGGATGTCCTTTTTGTAATATAAGAGAAACCATTTTTCACTGTTTTATGGAGTGTGAGAGGATAAAACCTCTATTGGAAATGCTGGAATCTTTGTTTAAAGCTGTAGGGGAATTTTTCAATAACACGGTTTTTATTTTGGGGTTTCAATATAGTAAACAACAGAAAAGAAAATGTCAAATGTTAAATTTTATTTTGGGACAAGCTAAGATGTCAATTTTTCTGAGTAGAAAACACAAGATAGAAACGGGATATGGGCAGGATGTAAGATGTGTTTTTAAAGGATTAGTAAAAGCAAGAATAAAAGTAGATTTTGAGTTCTTTTCAGCTGTAAAAGATCTCCTATTATTTGAGGAGAAGTGGGCCTACGAAAGAGCGCTTTGTTTTGTAGAAGAGGGGAAATTATTTTTTGCCGATGAAATAAGTTGAATGTATATGTTATGTATTTATTTTTATTTAGGAATTACATTTGTTTTTTCATTTCTGAAAGGGCAGTGTGTCATTTGTTTTTATGTTAACACTTGAGTAAAAAATAAAGGTTTTATAAAAACTCAAAAAACATTTTCTAATTCAGAATATTGCCAGCTTACACTGTTCCTGCCAGGGAGATGTTGGTGACGCTACTGATCTTCTCTTGGGTTGGGCTCTTCCTGTGGGCCGTAAGGTTATCTGTTGCTCGCTTCTCCTCCCCCCCCCCCCTCTTTCAGCTCTCGCTCATGTTGTGAGGGCAGATAACATCTCTCCCTCTGACCCTCTCACTATCTGACTCCTTCTCTCTTTCTCTCTCTTTCTCTCTCTCTCTCTCTCTCTCTCTCTCTCTCTCTCTCTCTCTCTCTCTCTCTCTCTCTCTCTCTCTCTCTCTCTCTCATTCTCTCTCATTCTCTCTCTCTCTCTCTCTCTCTTCTCTCTCATTCTCTCTCTCTCTCATTCTCTCTCTCTCATTCTCTCTCTCTCATTCTCTCTCTCTCATTCTCTCTCTCTCTGTCTCTCTCTCTCTCTCTCTCATTCTCTCTCTCTGACTCCTTCCATTTAGCAGGAAATATGCAAGTCTGAGTCGTGCTGCCTTTCTGACTACTTGGAACGCATTACCCACAGATTCAGCCCTCCGGTGTGATTTTTTAAATTTTTTTAAAACAAATTCCTTTAGTCATGTTAACAAAGAACCATGAGCCTTAGTGGAGAAGAAGGTAAGAGGAGGGAGGATGGAGGAGGGGTGGATTGGATGGCGGGGGTGTTAAATAGTTACATTGTAACTTCTAGCAAGTAAGTTATATGTGTGGTGGTCCAGCAGGAGAAAGAGAGAGTACAAATTGCTTCGTTCTCCTTCTCTTTCCACCCCTCCCTCTTTCTCTCTCTCCTTCCTTTCCTCCCCCGCTGTTCGTGTTTAAGACGGGCTTATTTCTAGGCAGCCGTGGCTCAGGGGCAGTCCGACAGTCCCGGGCTTGCATGCGATCTGCGGAGCTTCTCTTTAATTGTGGAGCGTTTAAGATGATGGAGAGGGGCTGTGGAGTTCCCTCTTTCCCCCCTCTCTTCCTCGACCCACCCTGTCTTACTCACACACCCATCCATTCGTAGTCACTCTCCCATCTTCTCTCCTGTCTCCGTCTCTTTCTCTCCCGTTTAATGTTCACCCTCATTTATTTCGCTCTCTCTCTCTCTTTCTTTTGCTCTCTCTCTCTCCCTCCCCCTCTCTCCATATCCACCCTTCAGCTTGCTCACCTTTCCCCTCTTCAACCCCCCCATCTCCTCACCTTCACCCCCCTCTCTCTCTCTGTCTGCTTTCATCACGTTGACGGTTGGCACAGCAGCAGATCTGTTTATGATCGCCGCGGCGTCGTTATCGCCGCCTGCCGCTCCTCTGATGTTCCCCCTCCCGTGTCGCCGGCTTCTCCGGCGGCGGCCATTTATCAAACGCCTAATGGGCCAAATGGGAGTACGCCACAGCGTTCACATGATGAACGCTCCCCGTCTCTCTCTCTCTCTCTCTCTCTCTCTCTCTCTCTCTCTCTCTCTCTCTCTCTCTCTCTCTCTCTCTCTCTCTCTCTCTCTCTCTCTCTCTCTCTCTCTCTCTCTCTCTCTCTCTCTCTCTCTCTCTCTCTCTCTCTCTCTCTCTCTCTCTCTCTCTCTCTCATTGGTTGTTGTTTTGCCAAGATGCTTCTTTATGCAGATGGAGAGGTGAGACGGAAGGCTAATTAAAATCGAATACGTCTCTATTTGTGTCCTTGGCAAGACACCTTTACTCAGTGACTGAGGTTCCCAGACATTTTTGCATATGCTTTACATGTCCGGCGGCAAACTTGTGTGATTTTTCTTTTTTAAACAGCCTGTTGTTTTTTAGTATCGCGGCTGTTGGTAGCAACTGTGTTAGCTAGCAGTGCTATCGGAATGGCAATGGATAACTCACACTTGAGGGTATGCCAAGTAACATTATCCCTTTATGGTGTATGACAACGTCAATCATGTCAGGTACTTTGTCATGTGCTAGAAGTTTAGAACAGACCCCACCTTTACTTGATGTCTTCCAGTCTATTGGGAAAGCACCCTTCGCAAGCACTGAGTTCTGGTTGACACAGACGGCAACTTCTTGCTACGGTCGACGGTCCGATTGTCATCCCGTCACTGAGTATTTATGTAAACAGCCGTCTGACATTTGGAGAACGAAAACAAGAAGCGAAATGAATCCCAGGTCTCTGTTACAGATTGCCCTGCCTGCGAGTCTTGTAACTTCACGCAGCTCACGCCACCCATCCCCCCCAACGGTGCGAGAGAGACTGGGGGATCATAAAACTGGCGCCCTAAACTCCCGGTGACCTCTGCTGCCAGGCCACCGACATGTTGCTAAGGGGCAGGACACCTGACAGTCATTCTGCCTGCTCAGGTCAGAGCCTCCTCAGTCTCTTTCCACGTGTACAGAAGCGTGTGATGTTGTCATTGAAACATTTACTGTTGGTTCGTTCTATTGCTCTTGTCGTTAATAGTAGTTGATGCTATGTGTTACACAGTCCTTTGCTTAAGCCACTATTCACGTTATACAGTCCATGTTACACAGGCTATTGTGCTGTCATATCTGATTACCAAATTCATCGTCATGCTATGTTTATTATGTATAGTATATGAATGAATATTTCTCTTTGTACAGAACCACACCCATTGCGTGTATCCTATGGAAATAAAGTTCCCTCTTTTATGTGTACATCTGTGAGGTTGACTTGTTCCTCTGACCGGGAAAGGTGTCAGTGAGTCACCGACCAGCCCGACTGGAGAGCCGCTCTCTTTCAGTCTCCCTAGCTCGAGGACTATCCGAATAAAGTCATACTGTTTGTTAAACACTGGCTGCTGGAGTTTGTGTGCGTGCGTGCGTGCATGTGTGCGTGTGCGTGTGTGCGTGTGTGTCTATATGTGTGTGTGTGGCATTTTCTATCTGAGGCAAAACAAGATGAATCCATATGGCGGATGGTCGGTGACTGAGATGGGAAGCCGATGCATGGCTCAACTGGCGTCAGCATTTTGTCCCCCAGGCAGGTGAAACTGTCTTGCCTTGGCCCCAAATCAATCAGTCAATGAATCAATGGGAAAACCAACGCAGCGGTCCCATAATCAATGGGTCGGCACTGCTACCTTAGACCCCCTGTCAATAAGATATGTTACCATGGTGATGGTTTATTACCCTTCAGTTGGCCTTTGAGTTGGGCTAAGAGTTTTTCCTCCTCGCATGACCTGATCGGGATAAACTCGGGGCCCTAGTTGTTGCAATGCTTATCTTGTCGGTTTCTAACTGCAGACACTATTTCAGAACAATCTGAGGTGATGGCGGCTTGCTGAAATGACATGGAATAAGTGTATGGGTTTTTACTGGTCAGATTATATGGTCAGGAAAACCCAACCCAAAAGTCGTGCCGTATTTAAAAACCCAACCCAAAAGTCGTGCCGTATTTAAAAACCCAACCCAAAAGTCGTGCCGTATTTAAAAACCCAACCCAAAAGTCGTGCCGTATTTAAAAACCCAACCCAAAAGTCGTGCCGTATTTAAAAACCCAACCCAAAAGTCGTGCCGTATTTAAAAACCCAACCCAAAAGTCGTGCCGTATTTAAAAACCCAACCCAAAAGTCGTGCCGTATTTAAAAACCCAACCCAAAAGTCGTGCCGTATTTAAAAACCCAACCCAAAAGTCGTGCCGTATTTAAAAACCCAACCCAAAAGTCGTGCCGTATTTAAAAACCCAACCCAAAAGTCGTGCCGTATTTAAAAACCCAACCCAAAAGTCGTGCCGTATTTAAAAACCCAACCCAAAAGTCGTGCCGTATTTAAAAACCCAACCCAAAAGTCGTGCCGTATTTAAAAACCTAACCCAAAAGTCGTGCCGTATTTAAAAACCCAACCCAAAAGTCGTGCCGTATTTAAAAACCCAACCCAAAAGTCGTGCCGTATTGATATAAAAACAGAACCAAGTTGGAGTATTTTGGCCCTCGGCTGTCTGTGTTTCCGAGACAGTTATCAGGGCCACAGAGAGTCGGGAAGAAATGGCTTGTGATTTTACGGCAGGCTGGAGAACAACGGTAGGGCCCCGTCCTGTGAGCTTCCATGTGCACGGTCGACTAACTGGAGAGAACGAAAAGAAAGGAGGGTCACACTGCATCTGGATAGTCCATCTGCAGATGCTCTGCAGATGGTCATACTATCTGTTGATCAGCAATTGCTTGTTAAGGTTAGAGTCAGGATTAGGGTCTCTGTCATCTTTCCCCTGACGACGTTTGCCAATGTTTAGTTCAGCTTTCACAACTGTATAGCTCAGAACGTCACGAAAGTGCTGCGCGCGCTTGGATGGGGCAGACGTCTGTGTTGTGGTGATTCTGGATGGTCAGCTAGCTGGCAACAATGACGAGAAGCTGTATCGGTGTATTTAGTGTTTTTGCTTTCGTCAGTTCTATGCTGAAATGGCTAAAATTCGCTAGCTAGCTAACCAACAGCTGTAACAATATATTTTGAGAGACAAAAAGTGCTCATTGTACAAAATGATTTATGTTTTCAATAAAGATTCAGAGAGGAAGGGTAGTTTACATGTTGTCAACAATCGTTTGATTCTTAGCCCGAAACCTGTATGTTTTGCCCCACGTTTCTGTGCCCGCATCGGTTTTGTTGCTAAAACAACCCACCCGTCTATTGGTGGATTTGTTCCACAGAGCATTATGGGTACTTTAGTACATTGCACTGCAAAAACAACCACAGAGGACAGATGGCGTTCTCTTCTCTCGATGATTTATTATTTTATGTCTGAAGTAATCATGTGGATTATTATTTGCTTACGGGGATTAAGCCGTAAAGTAAAGCCTGCGCTTCTTTATGTGCTGTGAAATGTCAATTGGGATATACACTTTACCTACAATAACTTTGGATTAGTCCACAAGAACAACAACGATTTTATTAAGACTGTGTAATGATTTAGAATTTCAGTTAGTTGTACATGGCAAAACTCGTAGTCCCTTCTACAGTGTCTGTTGTCCCTGTGTGGATCTGGTATGTGGCAGTTATGAGTATTGAATATGAAATCAAAATCAAAGTTTATTGGTACTCGTACACCGTTTTGCAGATGTTATCGCAGGTGCAGCGAAAGCCTTATGTTTCCAGCTCCAAAAATATCAGTGCTGCTTTGCGTTATCTTACCTGTTGTGTGTGTGTTTATGTGAATCTGCGTTTATTAAATGTGTGTAGGGGAACAGCGTCACTCGCCTGTTGTATGCCTGTTGTGTGTGTTTATTCATGAGTATCTGTTTATGAAAGTGCGTGACTGCATGCTGAGTGTGTGTGTGTGTTTATCAGTGGATTTGTGTCTGTGTTTATCAGTGTGTTTGTGTGTGACTTCATGCTGAGTGCGGTCCTCCTGTGTTGCTCCCTGTCGCCTCCTGACTTATTTATGAACGCTACGCTCTGCCTTTGAAAGAGGGAGTGAGGAGGAACATTGCATTTTAAAGAATCACCTTTTACCTCTCAATCTATCTTTCTTTGTCTGTATTGCCCTCCCCCTCCCCACTCTCTGTTTTCCCCTCCTCGGGATGCTGTAGTTGTTGTGGCCCTAGAATTGTTCTCTTTATCTTCCTCTTCCCTCTTCTTACCCTTCCTCCTCATCTAGTCCCTGAATAAGAGAGAAGGTTGGAGATGGATTGAGGTGTACTACAATCTTTACTACTACTTTACTACCGTTACTACTACTTTACTACCGTAACTACTACTTTACTATCGTTACTACTACTTTACTACCTTAACTACTACTTTACTATCATTACTACTACTTTACTACCATTACTACTACTTTACTACCATTACTACTACTTTACTACCGTTACTACTACTTCACTACCATTACTACTACTTCACTACAGTTACTACTACTTCACTACAGTTACTACTACTTCACTACCGTTACTACAACTTTACTATCGTTACTACTACTTTACTACCTTAACTACTCCTTTACTACTGTTACTACTACTTTACAAACATAACTACTCCTTTACTACCATTACTACTACTTTACAATCTTTACTATTACATTACTACCTTAACTACTCCTTTACTACTCCTTTACTAGCTTTACTACCTTTACTACTCATTTACTAACTTTACTACCTTTACTACTCCTTTACTAGCTTTACTACCTTTACTACTCCTTTACTTGCTTTACTACCTTTACTACTCCTTTACTTGCTTTACTACCTTTACTACTCCTTGCTTTACTACCTTTACTACTCCTTTACTACTCCTTTACTAGCTTTACTACCTTTACTACTGCTTTACTACCTTTACTACTCCTTTACTAGCTTTACTACCTTTACTACTCCTTTACTAGCTTTACTACCTTTACTACTCCTTTACTAGCTTTACTACCTTTACTACTCCTTTACTAGGTTTACTACTCCTTTACTAGCTTTACTACCTTTACTACTCCTTTACTTGCTTTACTACCTTTACTACTCCTTTACTACCTTTACTACTGCTTTACTACCTTTACTACTGCTTTACTACCTTTACTACTCCTTTACTTGCTTTACTACCTTTACTACTCCTTTACTTGCTTTACTAGCTTTACTACTCCTTGCTTTACTACCTTTACTACTCCTTTACTACTCCTTTACTAGCTTTACTACCTTTACTACTCCTTTACTAGCTTTACTACCTTATGTTTTACAACCTTTTTACTACTTAACATTTACTATTACTTTACTACCCCTACTATTTTACTACTACTACTTTACTACTACTTTACTACCCCTACTATTTTACTACTACTACTTTACTACTACTTTACTACCTCTACTATTTTACTACTACTACTTTACTACTACTTTACTACCTTTACTACTGCTGATGCTAGCACATGATTAGAACTACACCTAGGGACAGTGGGGAAAAAGTACCCAAGAGTCATACTTGAGTAAAAGTATAGATATTTTAATAGAAAGTTAATCAAGTAAAAGTAAAAGTCACCCGGGGATGAACATGTTGTCTTGATAAGTGCGTGCATTGGACCGTTTTCCTGTCCTGCTAATAAGCATTCCAAATGTAACGAGTACTTTTGGGTGTCAGGTAAAATGTATGGAGTAAAAAGTACATTATTTTCTTTAGGAATGTAGTGAAGTAAAAGTTGTCAAATATAAATAGTAAAGTACAGATATCCCCAAAAACGACTTAAGTGGTACTTGAAAGTATTTTTTACTTAAGTACTTTACACCACTGCCTAGGGACATGCTGGACTGAGCCTATGGTTGTGTTTTAGTAATCAAAATGTCACTGTACATGACAGTGAATACATAATGTAGAGGTTATACCATAGACCTACAAACTGTCCATTTTGTGTGCACACTTAATGCCCAGTCTAGCCTTACATAATATCTACACTGAATGTTTACTTGCAGATTAAACATTTAAAGTTAATAACTTAAGTGCTGACAGTTATATCCAAATCAATTTAAATTTACCTCCGTTAATATCAAGGTTACTGTCAGGGTCTGTCTCCCCGGTAAGTCAGGGCCTTGGGTTGTAGTCTGTATAGTCGGAGGGCTTAATGGCGGAAAACACTAAAGCCAATAGTAATATCAGCTATTCTCTCTGTCTGCCTGGCCGTATTGACGTTCGATCCCAACGTCTCTCTCTTGGTGAGACGTTGAAGTCGGCGTAGCCTGAGGTGGAATAGGCCAGTTTGTAGCAAACACTTCACAGCACTCAGGGGTTGGAAGAAGAGAAACATCCAAACATCCCAAGGTCCAGAGACTAGGTCGATTGATTCCTGAACCATAGGCTGCCTACTGCCTCATGTACTCGGGTGGTGTTTTGGTCTGACTACTGGCAGTGCTATCGTACTTCTACAAGGTCTACTGTAGAACCTTGGTGATTGCAGGGTGTCCACTATTGCATGAGGTGGAAGGGAGGCATTGGTCTGATGCGGAGGCAGACGGATGTAGACAGACAGGGTTAGTAGGTCATCCCGACCCAGTTAGAGAGCTATTGTATATAACATTTCCCCACCACCACGTCTAACACACACACACACACACACACACACACACACACACACACACACACACACACACACACACACACACACACACACACACACACACACACACACACACACACACACACACACACACACACACACACACACACACACACACACACACACACACACACTTTTTGTCTCTTTCTCTCTCTTTCTTCCTCTCTTTCTCTCAGACAATATTATTTTATTTTCCTCAATTTCATCTTCCAATCTTCCCCTCTCTTTCTGTCTCCCTTTTTGATGGAATTTTGAAACATACAATCTACCTGCAGTGAAGCATCTCAACATTTACATTACATTCAGTCATCTAGCAGACACTCCCATCCAGAGTGACCCACAGGAGGAACCAGGGTCAAACGCCCCGCCCAAGGGCACATCAACAGATCTCCCACAAAGTCTCTCTTACACACACACACACACACACACACACACACACACACACACACACACACACACACACACACACACACACACACACACACACACACACACACACACACACACACACACTTTTTGTCTCTTTCTCTCTCTTTCTTCCTCTCTTTCTCTCAGACAATATTATTTTATTTTCCTCAATTTCATCTTCCAATCTTCCCCTCTCTTTCTGTCTCCCTTTTTGATGGAATTTTGAAACATACAATCTACCTGCAGTGAAGCATCTCAACATTTACATTACATTCAGTCATCTAGCAGACACTCCCATCCAGAGTGACCCACAGGAGGAACCAGGGTCAAACGCCCCGCCCAAGGGCACATCAACAGATCTCCCACAAAGTCTCTCTTACACACACACACACACACACACACACACACACACACACACACACACACACACACACACACACACACACACACACACACACACACACACACACACACACACACACACACACACACACACACACACACACACACACACACACACACACACACACACACAACGCTGCGTAATGCAGGACTAGGCGAGGGGGACCAGGAGCAGGCCAACATCAATAACTGAGAGTGTAATGGATCTTCCTCGGGTTTCCACCGTCGCACAGCTACATGGGCTCAGACAGAGGTGAGGATGGGGGGGGGGGGAGTGAAAGAGGAGGATGAGAGGGAGGATAGAGGGAGACAGGGAAATAAAGTATATAACATTGTAAGTACTCTTCTGTCTTTTCTAATTGTTTTCTTACATGATCCAGAGGTGCAGTGTTGAGTCGGTTGACGTTACATCACAGTTGTGTGTTTGTGCGTGAGTGTTGAAGTGTGCATGATGATCTAGCAGTGTCCTCCGGCATATTCACAGGATTGCTGTAGTGACCTCATACCCAGTGCACGGGTGTCGGAAGATATTGCTCTCTTTATTCACTAAAACATTCCATGTTATTATAGGATATTAGGTACATTTCAGGAGGCAGTGGACATTATTTGGAAATAGTGTGCTCTTTTCTATGAATACTGCGGAATGTATGGGAGATTTTCTTTTCGATTGCAAGGTTAGACTTTGACTTTAAGCTTGGTGTGAGTTCAGGACCTATAGGGAGGACTCACTTCTCCTTCTGATCTTCTCAGCTAGATTTTCACCCAGGGGGGGTTCCAGTAGGATCATCCCCAGCATATTACCCATGCAGGCAGGGAAATTAGACTCAGTGGTTGGGGAAAGGAGGGGAACATGGGGCTCTAACCCATATCTGAGCCCTCCTCGGGTCCCTCATATCCACATATCCACCATGGGGAGTTTCAAATTGAAAGTAGGCTAGAGCTCAGGTTACACCTCTGACCTCACCTTAACCAACCCGACCTCATCCGTCCCCTAATCTGTCTTCTTAACCACCCAGCGAGGGAGAGATCAGCCTGGCAAAGGCACGACAGGCTTTCCTACTTTATAATATATGGTTTCTTTGTTTCTCTCACTTTCTCTGTCTCCCTCCCTCTGTCTCTCTGTCTCCCTTTCAATCTCTGTTTCAATTCAATTCAATTCAAGGGCTTTATTGGCATGGGAAACATGTGTTAACATTGCCAAAGCAAGTGAGGTAGATAATATATAAAGTGAAATAAACAATAAAAATTAACAGTAGACATCACACATACAGAAGTTTCAAAACAATAAAGACATTACAAATGTCATATTATATATATATATACAGTGTTTTAACAATGTACAAATGGTAAAGGACACAAGATAAAATAAATAAGCATAGATATGGGTTGTATTTACAATGGTGCATGTTCTTCACTGGTTGCCCTTTTCTCGTGGCAACAGGTCACAAATCTTGCTGCTTTGATGGCACACTGTGGAATTTCACCCAGTAGATATGGGAGTTTTTCAAAATTGGATTTGTTTTCGAATTCTTTGTGGATCTGTGTAATCTGAGGGAAATATGTCTCTCTAATATGGTCATACATTGGGCAGGAGGTTAGGAAGTGCAGTTCAGTTTCCACCTCATTTTGTGGGCAGTGAGCACATAGCCTGTCTTCTCTTGAGAGCCATGTCTGCCTACGGCGGCCTTTCTCAATAGCAAGGCTATGCTCGCTGAGTCTGTTTCTCTGTCTCTCAATCTCTGTCCCTGTCTCTCTTTCAATCTGTCTCTCTTTCAATCTCTGTTTCTCTGTCTCTCAATCTCTGTCTCTCTCTCTCTCTTTCAATCTCTGTCTCTCTCTCTTTCTTTCTTTCAGTCTCTGTCTCTGTCTCTCTCTGTCTCTGTCTCTCTCTCTCTCTCTCTCTCTGTCTCTGTCTCTGTCTCTGTCTCTGTCTCTCTTTCAATCTCTCTGTCTCTGTCTCTCTCGGTCTCTCTCTCTTTCTCTCTGTCTCTCTCTCTTTCTTTCAGTCTCTCTCTCTTTCTCTCTGTCTCTCTCTCTTTCTTTCAGTCTCTCTCTCTTTCTCTCTGTCTCTCTCTCTTTCTTTCAGTCTCTCTCTCTTTCTTTCAGTCTCTCTCTCTTTCTCTCTGTCTCTCTCTCTTTCTTTCAGTCTCTCTCTCTCAATCTCTGTCTCTCTCTATCTCTCTCTCTCTCTCTCTCTCTCTCTCTCTCTCTCTCTCTCTCTCTCTCTCTCTCTCTCTCTCTCTCTCTCTCTCTTTCAATCTCTGTCTCTCTGTCTTTCTCTCTTTCACCCCCTCTCTTTCACCCCCTCTCTTTCACCCTCAAAATTTCAGGAGGAGAAAAAAATACTCTCAGTATGTTAGTCTGTTTGTACTGTAATTACTAAGCAGTAACCAAATACACATCTATTTTGCTGCTCACGGTTAAATTGTTACTAATTTTAACAGAGGTTAGTTTTAATGGGGAAAAAAACATTGCTGTTAAGGTTAGTGCAAAGTAATTACACCACAAGGAATCTGCAAGTGGAGTATTATGTTATTAGTACACAAAAAGGTGCTATTTACAACCTAAAAGGGTTATTCTGCAGTCACCATAGGAGAACCCTTTAAGGAACACCATTTTTGGTTCAGGAATAACTCTTTTCACAGAGGGTTCTACCTGGAACCAAAACTAGTTTAAAAAAAAACCTAAAACCAAAAAGGGTTATTTTTGGAACCCCTTTTTCTAAGTGTAAATTTGTAGTATCCAATTTTACGTTACGATTAAGCACACTGGAAGACAGTAAGCCAATTTATCCGCGTAATCAAACATTAGGTACAACCTAACACCTTATCAATACAGGGACTGCACTTAGTTCATTACGAACCGGGCATAATCGTTGAACAAGGCTATCATACTGCACTTACATTACAACATTGATCAGCGCTACAGTGGACTGTGGACACTCATTTCATTACTCGTTCTGTTGCTATAAAACGAGGGATTCTTTTTTTAACTATCGAGGCTTCCTATAACAAATTCCCCTTTATTTAACCTTCATAGCCATCACTGTCCAATTCAAATAAGGGCATAGAGAGAGAAAGACTCTTTGCCCTTTCAGAGTCTCACTATACCCCAGAATACATTAGTACTTCATTCCCTACGTTCAGTTACATCAAGGTAATAAACATGAATATTTTGTTAGCTTTGTCTTTTCTCCCTCCTTCCCTGTCATTTACTGAACAGTGTGAGGCGATGCAATATTCATAGATCCAGCTCTCGTAATACAAGGGCTGTTTGGAATGTTAAATCTTCTCTCTCCTCTTTCCTCTCTCCATCTCGGGAGACAGCGACGGGGTAAAGTGTGATTGAAGAGAGGAGTTGTAACGTTAGTAGCTTAGTTTTGACTGGGCGATAGAGCTATGGGGTAATCACATTGGTCTCTTACAGCCAAGGTAACACAGCACGCCAGATGTGGATTTGATAAACTCGTGCTGGAAGAGGCAGATGAGATGAAGGAGAGAGGGAGATTAAGATGGGAGGATAAGGGGAAAGGAGGAAAGGGAGGCTAACAAGGGAGAGCAGTAGAAGGTGGAATAATTGATGATGGAAGGTAAAGATTGACGGAGGGAGAGAGCGAGGATGAGGGAGAGGAAGATGGAGAGAATTGAGTCATGTTTTTTTTTATATCACAGATTCTTCTTTTCTTGAGTGGAACAGCTTAAAGCCTCTCTCTCCTATGCTGTATAAGATACTTTTTCAAGAGGCATATTTGTGCAGACCATCCACCTTTGGATTTTGCACAAATATCAGGTAACCTTCAGTTTGAAGAGATATCATATCTTACAGCTTACTTACAAGATTGAGTTACATCTTCAACTTGAGGGATTCACACTACAGCTCTCATGCTTTGAGCGTTATTATCCTGCTACCTTTTACGTGCTGTAATTGCATCAATTACTCTTTTGTTTTTGCCCTAATGCTTATCTAGCATGAAGTGGTACCTTGTCTTCTCCCAGACGAGCTCTGAACATGTTCTCAGGCTCCATGTGATTTATTTATCTAGCAGATTGGTATATTCCCCAAAGATGACAGGCTTTTTGTTCACCACAAAACACAGAACAGGCATTTGAACGAACGTTGCTCGAAGAAAGAAGTCTTTGTGAAAAAGCTGTAAATGATGGATTAGATACGATGCGTGTTTCATCCAACCTTACTTTCACACTTATCGTTTCAAGTAGAGTGTGACAAATGATTCGCAGCCTGAAACATGGTTTTAGTCCCCCCCCCCCAGTTGAATTAGGTAACAAGAGGAGAACTCTCCAAAACATGGGAAACGCCCCAGAGCTCTAAATCAAGGAGTTGTCGCAACTTGACCCTTTTTGACTTCAGCTAGCTGATTGGACAAGTCGGTTAGATTCTGTTGCACTTATCCTCTCGCCCTTGCTTCTTTGTTTGCTTGGTAAAATTGTTCAGAACTGGTTTGATGTGTTTTTGTTCAAAGTGTTTTGGAAGTTAGAATCTACGTGTAGGGAACGTGCTTTCAGAGGAGTGTTCATTCGACTCCTTAGAAATGCCCTCAAGCTTAATAGGTAAGCTTTGAAGTTGTCAATTACGTCAGGTACCTTCTCATTTATCTCCATTTCAACAGCAGCAGCAGCAGTGGCAGCAGTAGCCACAACAACAACAACATGTGCTTGAAGTGGTCCTCTTATAGCTGTTGCCACGGAAACAAAGTGGCAAGAGATTTTAACATCAAAAGGACGTGGAACAGAGGATGAGTGACCTCAGAATGGATTGGAGTTTTTATACATTATATTTATATAGAGCAGTCAACAGTTAATACCTAGCCTTTCTCTTCACCATCCTTTCTTTCTCACCCCTCTCCGTCCTTCCACATCTCTGCTCTGGCGGGAGACTGATGGCCTTCGGGAGATCGCGAGAAACGGTTGGGCCAAGTGTCCCTTTATGTGTGTGTGTGTGTGTGTGTGTGTGTGTGTGTGTGTGTGTGTGTGTGTGTGTGTGTGTGTGTGTGTGTGTGTGTGTGTGTGTGTGTGTGTGTGTGTGTGTGTGTGTGTGTGTGTGTGTGTGTGTGTGTGTGTGTGTGTGTGTGTGCGACTGTAAGACAAGGTCTCGCCGGGCACTGTAACCATGGTAACATGACATGGAAAGTTTGTGTGTGTGTGTGTGGGAGCTCAGAGGGACCGACACTGGCCCTTGCCTCACACCTCCTCCACCACCTGTACTGCTTATAGTAGGGCCAGATAGTCTCTCTATCACCTCTGAGCCCCTAACATACTGCGTGTCCTGCGCACAATACAAGGGAGAGTAAGGAGAGAGAGAGACTAAGAGGGTGAGGAGAGACCGAGACATCGCTCAAAAGAAGTGACGATAACTGAGGAGCGGATGTCAGTGTGTCACGGGCTAACCTTTCCCCCATGGCCATTATCAGACAGAAGCTGGATTCCTAACAGCAGTTGCTTATAGCTCCTGTAGGGACTGGTGACATTGGGTTCACTCTGGTCACTAAATCACAGCTAGGAGTTATGATATAGACCAGAGATGGGCTATGATGGGGGTGGGGGCCACAAAAAGTCTGAACTCATCATAGGGGGCCCGCAGTGGCTGTCGGGTCTGCATACATACACTACCGTTCAAAAGTTTGGGGTCACTTAGAAATGTCCTTGTTTTTGAAAGAAAAGCACATTTTAGGTCCATTTAAATAACATAACATTGATCAGAAATGCAGTGTAGACATTGTTAATGTTGTAAATGACTATTGTAGCTGGAAACAGCAGATTTTTAAAATTAATATCTACATAGGTGTAAAGATGCCCATTATCAGCAACCATCACTCCTGTGTCCCAATGGCACGTTGTGTTAGCTAATCCAAGTTTATCATTTTAAAAGGCTAATTGATCATTAGAAAACCCTTTTGCAATTATGTTAACACAGTGGAAAACTTTTTGTCCTGATTTAAAGACGCAATAAAACTACACTAGTTGACTATCGGGAGCATCAGCATTTGTGGGTTCGATTACAGGCTCAAAATGTCCAGAAACAAAGCACTTTCATCTGAAACTCACCAGACTATTCGTGTCCTTGTTCAAAAACAAGGACATTTCTAAGTGACCCCAAACTTTTGAACGGCATTGTACATCCATACCCACACGTAGTCAGAGCCGGCCCTAGCCTTTTGGGGACCCTAAGCGAAATTCTGCGAGCAAAATATTATTCAACTATAAGAATAAAGAGAGTCGCACACTGTATATAAATCAACTCCCAGTAAATTATTGGGTAAATCACCAACGTTTCGGCATCACTGTGGCTTCCTCAGGGTAATGTCATGAATGCTTGAACCAAGTTATGTAGACAAACGGTGCAATTAGTGCAACCAATGACAATGGTGTGGGGTGTGTCATAATTATTAAGTTAATTAGATTGAATTGAGTGAAACTGTTAACACACTAGTTTATAGCATATTGAATATATTAGGCTATTGTTATCATATGGAAACATAATTAAATATTGTACATAATATTATATCAACATACATTATTGTTTAATTCAATTTCACATATATACATTTAACCGTTTCCTATTCCATAAAAAAAATGTTTGCTAGATGTAATCTTTTGGTTCAACCACGAAGCATAATAAGCATCATCAACAGGGGAACATAATGGATGTACTCTGATAAACTGTAGAAAGGATATATCCATTTGTAGGACTTGTTCCTAAGAAGGGCCTGAGATCAAAGCCAATATTCAGACCGCTAGGGGTCAACCCGGGGTCAATGTGTTTAGATATCCTGTAAGCCTCTCTTTGCAGGATCTCGATGTTACCTCATCTCCTTGGTAGCGCAACCTGTTCAACGCCTGTGTGTTTGAGAGAGGAGATGGGATGGTTAGCTTCAACAAAGTGTAGCTGCTTCTGGATAGTCAATGATCGTACACCTGATTGAGCTGCGGTGTTCAGCGTTACGTTGTTTTAATTGTCTTTTCGTTTGTCCTATGTAGGCTTTCACACATGAACAGGTGATGAGATAGATGACTCCTTTGGTCTTGCATGAGATGATGCCCCTAACAGGGATTTTTTTGACCTGTATGTGGGTGTCTGAAGAAGGTAGGTCAGATCTCACCAAGCGATCTTAAGTATTTTTAAAATATTATATTATTGTTATTATTTAATATTATTACTTAATATTAATATTATTTAACTAGGCAAGTCAGTTAAGAACAAATTCTTATTTACGATGACGGCCTACCAAAAGGCAAAAGGCCTCCTGTGGGGATGGGGGCCTGGGATTTAAAAAATACCACAATTAAACACAGTACAATATAAATATAGGACAAAACACACCACAACAAGGAAGACACAACACTACATAAAGAGAGACCTAAGACAACAACCTAACAAGGCAGCAAAGCATGACAACACAGCAATGGTAGCAACACAACATGACAACAACATGGTAGCAACACAACATAACAACAACGTGGTAGCATCACAACATGGTAGCAGCACAACATAACAACAACATGGTAGCAACACAACATGGTAGCAACACAACGTAACAACAACATGGTAGCATCACAACATAACAACAACATGGTAGCAACACAACATGGTAGCAGCGCAACATAACAACAACATGGTAGCATCACAACATGGTAGCAGCACAAAAACATGGTACAAACATTATTGGGCACAGTCGACAGCACAAAGGACAAGAAGGTAGAGACAACAATACATCATACAAAGCAGCCACAACTGTCAGTAAGAGTGTCCATGATTGAGTCATTGAATTAAGAGATGGAGATAAACCGGTCCAGTTTGAGTGTATGTTGCAGCTCGTTCCAGTCATTAGCTGCAGCGAACTGAAAAGAGGAGCGACCCAGGGATGTGTGCGCTTTAGGGACCTTTAACAGAATGTGACTGGCATAGCGGGTGTTGTATGTGGAGGATGAGGGCTGCAGTAGATATCTCAGATAGGGGGGAGTGAGGACAAAGAGGGTGTTATAAATAAGCATCAACCAGTGGGTCTTGCGACGGGTATACAGAGATGACAGAGAGTGCAGTAATGTGTCCTATAAGGAGCATTGGTGGCAAATCTGGTGGCCGAATGGTAAAGAACATCTAGCCATGACCATGCTTACAGACTACCAATGGGGGTTCCTTGAAGTGGTGTATGATTTTTTTTTTTTTTTTGTTGTCCGATTTCAGAATATGCCAGTGCTTTTTCAGGATTGCTTTCATTTTCTCCAAACACTTGGTGTACTTGTTGCAATAGGCTGTTGTGTTGTTTTTCTTCTTTGGTTGAGTTTTTAGCAATTCCTTGCTGGGTTTTTGAGATATTTTCATCATTGCAGCATCAAGAGTTTTGTCCTTGTAGCCTCTCATTTTGAATGTATCTGTAATTTGTTTTGCCTTGCTGTCAACATCTGTTTGGTGGCCACATACTTGTTTAATCCTTCATAACTGGCTATTCGGTAGACCATTCTTGAGGGGAAGGGGATGCGTACTATCCGCCCGTATAGTACAGTACTATCCGTATACGTCTGTGTGAAATGCCTCATTCTCTTTGATGATCAATAAGCGGCCTCCCTCTTGACAGCAGAGAGAAAACGTTGAATTTTTAGAGTTCATTTCCTGCAATTCTACATATTTTGCCAAAGGGGTTAGAGAAAATGTTGCAGTTTTACAGATAATTCCCTGCCAATCTACACATTTTGGCATTGAGTGGAGCAAACATCTGTGCAGTTTTTAATATGATATCTGAGTGGGGTGACTAATATACCAATCTAAAAAATATTAGCTGGCAATAGGCTAACTGAGTGACTGTCAGTGACTGACATGACAAGGTGCACAACCAAATGCTGAAATTTCACATTGTGTATTCTACAGTTAGTTGAGACCCGACTGAGTTCCTAAAAAACCTTGTCGGGTCTTTGGAAAATGATCCGCAGGCTGGCCGCCAGTTGACCATTCCTATTGCCCAGCCCTCTAGGACACCTACAGCACCCGATGTCACAGGAAGGCCAAAAAGATCATCAAGGACATTAACCACCCGAGCCACGTCCTGTTCACCTTGCTATCATCCAGAAGGCGAAGTCTGTACAGGTGCATCAAAGCTGGGACCGAGAAACTGAAAAACAGCTTCTATCTCAAGGCCATCAGACTGTTAAATAGCCCTCACTAGCTGGCTACCACACGGTTACTCAACCCTGCACTTTAGAGGCTGCTGCCCTATATACATAGACATGGAATCACTGGCAACTTTAAAATGGAACACTAGTCACTTTAATAATGTTTACATACTGCTTTACACCTCATATGTCTATACTGTATTCCATTCTACTGTATTTTAGTCAATGCCTTTCTGACATTGCTCGTCCTAATATTTATATATTTCTTAATTACGTTATTTAACTTTTAGATTTGTGTGTCTTGTTGTGAATTGTTAGATACTACTGCACTGTTGGTGCTAGGAACACAAGTATTTCGCTACTCCCGCAATAACATCTGCTAAATACGTTTGAGTGACCAATCAAATTTGATTTGATATAGACCTTGTGACACACCACTAACTGAGCTAGATAAATACAAACAAGAGCTTTTTGGCTATAGGACATAGGATTTTGGCTGTAGTTTTACCAGAGGAAAACCCACCAACTGACTGACATGCACACATCTACTCTGACACCCACACACACTAACCGCCATATCCTTTTGTCTGACACCCACACGCCCTCACCCATGAACTCCTTCTCCTCAAACCCTAAGGTACGTTTCTCTGCTCTAGGCACCATACTGTTAGGCTGTACAGATAGATAGCAAGACCTTGGATGTCAGCTAACTTGGCAGGTTACTATGTAAGCTAATGACCCTTGAACTTCACTTTCGACATAGCTGTATTTGAGTAGAGCACTTTTCTGCTGGGTTGCACCTTTTGAGAAGAAGGAAAGTAATTTCCCTGTGTGTGTGTGTTTTAACGCAAACACATGCCTGCCAGCAATGCCTTCCCATGTGTGTTTGAGTGCGCACCCTCCACTCCTATGCCTTCCTGTTTCCTAGCGGCAACTTCTATCCAAACAATATATGCCAAAGCACCTTGCCGTCATGCGTGTAAACATTTGACGGGTCCCAGGAATTGAACCCACTACCCTGGCGTTACAAGCGACATGCTCTACCAAATGAGCTACACAGGACCACGAGAACAGTAGGTGCTGGAGCTGCTCTGTTGTCTAGAAGGCCCATGTTCTCCCCTGTCGTACTCTACCGGAACTCGGATGAAGGAGGAAAAGTTGAAACCTTCCCCATTATTTATCTGCAACCGCCGATACAAAAGCCCCTGTTTCACATGAAATAATACATGAAACGGTTGCTTCAGACACTCCCCTGTCAGTTTTTCTTTTTTATGGCAGCCATTTTCTGCAATGAAGGAAGATGCCAAATCTATTCCTCAAACTCAAGAAAGTGGATGGTTCCCACCGCTTATGGTTAATTTATACCTGTTACACAATTGAATTTCAGTTCTCAGAAGATTACGTTTGAGAAGATTGGATTTGGGTAAGGGAGAGAAGGTTTCTTTTAGGAGATGGGGAAGGGAATGATTATTTAGATTGGGACCTTTTGCTTCTGTTACGAAAATACATCGTTATGGGATTCTCTGAGTGCGTGCTTCTGTCATGGGCTTGAAAGTGCCATCGTCTGCTCTCAATCTACTGTGAACTGGTCCCATCTCACTCTAGCAGTGGTGTAAAGTACTTAAGTAAAAATACTTTAAAGTACCACTTAAATCGTTTTTTGGGGGTAGCTACTTTACTATTTATATTTTTGACTATTCCTGAATAAAATATAATTTTCACTCCATACATTCCCCCTGACACCCAAAAGTACTTGTTACATTTTGAATGTCTTGCACGTCAAGAAAATGGTCCAATTCAAGAGAATATCCATGGTCCTCCCTACTGCCACTGATCTGGCAGATTCACTAATGATGTCTGAGTGCTGGAGCGTGCCCCTGGCTATCCTTAAATTAAAATAAATAAATAAATGTGCCGTCTGCTTTGCCTAATATAAGGATTTTGAAATGATTTACACTTTTAGTTTGGATACCTAAATTTATTTTAACAATTACAATTTTGGTATTTGGTATTTTACTAGGATCCCTATTAGCTGTTGCAAAAAATGCAGCAGCTACTCTTCCTGGGGTCCACACAAAACATGATACAGAATGACATAATACAGAACATCATTAGACATGAACAGCTCAAGGACAAAACCACACACTTTTGGTACTGAAGTATATTTAAAACCAAATACTTTTACTCAAGTAGTATTTTACTGGGTGACTTTCACTTTTACTTCATTTTCTATTAAGGTACCTTTTTATTTTATTTTACTCAAGTATGACAATTGGGTACTTTTTCTACCACTGCTTTATAGCTGTACGTATACAGTCTATACACATCATACCCAAACACTCAATAGTGGAGGGCGGACAACAGACATACTGTAACTCCTCTTTAGGAAGGTTAGGTGGTGTTGCATTGTAGAGATGTGTGCGTGTGTGTGTTCACACTAGAGCCGTGTGTGTGTCTTCGAAAGTCTATGATGAGTGCGACCTGGATAAAAATAGCTGTCACTCTCACCCTGCTTTTCCCTGCAGTCTCTTTGTCATACATATTTTGCAGACCCTCTCTCGCTAAGCACCAGTCTGCACAGGTACAGACAGGTGTTGTCTGTCTCTTTTCACCGCTCTATGGATGTCTAGAGTATTTAGAAATGGACACACACACACACACACACACACACACACACACACACACACACACACACACACACACACACACACACACACACACACACACACACACACACACACACACACACACACACACACACACACACACACACACACACACACACACACACACACACACACACACACACACACACACACACACACACACACACACACACGCGCGCGCCCATACACACACACACACACGCGCGCCCATACACACACACACACACGCGCGCGCCCATACACACACACACACACACACACGCGCCCATGCACACACACACACACACGCGCGCCCATGCACACACACACACACACACGCGCGCCCATGCACACACACACACACACACACACACACACACACACACACACACACACACACACACACACACACACACACACACACACACACACACACCACCAAGCGCACTTACCCTGTCAACGCAGACCTATTCTTTGACACATGTAGTACTTAATTACTACATGTTTTCAGCAGTGTTAGATTGAGGGCATTTTGTTCTTCTTTTTTTTAAACACACCTTGACATTGAGATTTCATCTCTTACGTGCATCTGTGATGATACCCTGCTTACTTACTGTAATAGATTCAAAACTCTCATGGAAGTAACAAGGTCTCATACTATTGTGCGTGAATCAGATTTGAAATTAAACAAGCAAAGAAATTAAATAAGGAAGGAGGGGGGAAAAAACACAACGAAATCAATTACCTTCAGGCATAATGGACTTATTCTTATCACCTAACATCTATGTTTATGGAGAATTACTTCATTATCACAGTATATTTGCTGAGCACAACACATTATCAAGGGCATCTTCCAATGAAATGTACTTTGTATTTGTATTTTTGTCCTGGTATTTTTCTACATGTTTTAATAATGGGTCAAATGAGCCATATGTAATCTAATAGCTAGATGGCCGATCTCTAATAGCTACATCAGTTGTGTGCCTGTGTGATGTCACCTGCTTGAGTAGTGACTGTTATCTGACGAACAGTTTTCAGTGTAGTTGCAATTTAATCTATTCATTGCAACTATAATAAAATCAATGTCCTATTTAGAAGAAGAAAGTCAGGCCTCCTGAGTGGCGCAGTGGTCTTAAGGCCACTGCATCGCAGTGCCAGCTGTGCCACTAGAGATCCTGGTTCGAGTCCAGGCTCTGTCGCAGCCGTCCGTGACCAGGAGACACATGGTGTGGTGCATAATGGTCCCAGTGTTGTTTGATTTAGAGCAGGGTTTGGCTGGCGGCGATGTTCTTGTCCCATTGCACACTAGCAACTCCTGTGGTGTGCTGGGTGCAATGCATGCTGACATGGTCACTAGGTGCATGGGATTTCCTCTGACACACATTGGTGTGGCTGGCTTCTGGGCAGTGCGGCTTGGCTGGGTTGTGTTTTGGAGGACGCACGGCTCTCAACCTTCGCCTCTCCCGAGTCCGTAAAGGGAGTTGCAGCGATGGGACAAGACTGTAACTACCAATTGGATATCACAATAAAGGGGTAAAAAAAAATATTATTAAAGAAATAAGCAAATTATGCACAAGAAAAACACTGAGATACTTGTAGTGAATTCCAGTTTCACCTTTCTTTCTGTGTGCTAATAATTTCCATTTGCCTAAGCATTACTGTTTGCCTACTGTGTCTTTTCTGGGAATGAAGTGACGGAACGTAAAAGCAATTGACCATAAAGTGTGAAAACTCTAGGTCTCAATTCATTAAGACATGCTATCACAGTGTAAAGGAAGTGAGAGCAGCAGACTTTGACTGTGAGCGAAATTATGTTGATACAGTATGAGACAGGCACCGCTCAAGGCGAGAAGGGGGCCTTGTCTTAAGGCGTCCGCATGCTTCCCAGCTGAAACAGTTTGGAAGAGTTTGTGCATATATTATGAGGACATTTTGTGACGTTTTTGTTTGATTTTGGACTTCTGTGAATGTTTTTTGTTTGCTTTTGGACTTCTGTGAATGTTTTTTGTTTGATTTTGGACTTCTGTGAATGTATTTTGTTTGATTTTGGACTTCTGTGAATGTTTTTTGTTTGATTTTGGACTTCTGTGAATGTTTTTTGTTTGCTTTTGGACTTCTGTGAATGTTTTTTGTTTGCTTTTGGACTTCTGTGAATGTTTTTTGTTTGATTTTGGACTTCTGTGAATGTTTTTTGTTTGCTTTTGGACTTCTGTGAATGTTTTTTGTTTGATTTTGGACTTCTGTGAATGTTTTTTGTTTGATTTTGGACTTCTGTGAATGTTTTTTGTTTGAGCACACAACATCTTTTCTGGAGGCAAGCAGAAGTCAATTGTCGAAGTCTAGCCCCTTCTTCGGTGATTGGTCAACAGTAGGGATCCTTCAATAAAGTCTTTGTTGTCATTTAATGAAAGACGACTCGTTTTCATGCACATTTTCCACTGCACCAAGCATTTTAGCTGGAGATGTAGAATTGCGCGACCGAGATCTCCCCTGCAAAAACATCAATGTGAGTTTTCTTAGATTAATTCGGACTATGAGGATACTGGCTACAGGCATCTCAAAATTGACAAGCTCTCCCACGCTGGCCCACACCACTTGGCTAAACGTTGATTAGGTCACCTCAGCCTTGTGTTCCTATCTTCCTCTTTATTGGCTAATAGGCTTAGTGTTCCCGTGGGGCTCAAGACACGTACTGTAGGATCAGTATGCCGCAAGACCTCTGTTTTCTCTCTCTCTCTCTCTCTCTCTCTCTCTCTCTCTCTCTCTCTCTCTCTCTCTCTCTCTCTCTCTCTCTCTCTCTCTCTCTCTCTCTCTCTCTCTCTCTAACATTCACTTGGTGTCTCGTCTCATCTTCTCTTATATTACACACCTTAAACACACATATTCACACTCACAAATGCACCCACACACGCAAACAAGGGAGGGAGGGAGAGAGAGAGCCTCTTGCAGCATTCTGATCCTCTACTACAGTGATACAAAAGATGTTCAACTTAAAGAAAATGAATTATTTACACGTTTTCTCTTTGGTGTTTAGAGGCGCGTGACTTTCATCCGTTCCTCTCCTCTTCATCGCTCTCAGCAGGGACAGAACGAGACAGAGGACCGGAGGAGGGCATGTAAGCAGGGTTATGATGTTGTGACTGTATCGCTGATTCATTGGCTCGGGTCATAATCCAGACTGGATCGTCTGTGACTTTATTACTGTAAATATCAACATAATATGTCCCTCTGGCACACAGACACAAACCCTATAGTTGATCCACCCTCACCTGGGGGAAACAGATCAGTTCAGGCCATGTACTGTACTTCCACGTGATGTTTCCATTCAGAAGATACATTTTTCCATAACCGTGGATCTCCTTTAACTCTACAGTGGTCGTATAGGCTCGTCATAGCATTAGGCTACATGTTGACAGTGTTTTTTACATTTTGTTATGTAAATTGGCAAGTCAGTTAAAGAACAAATTAGTATTTTAGTGATGACCTAGGAGCAGTGGGTTAACTGCCTTGTTCGTGGGCAGAATGACAGATTTTTACCTTGCCAGCTCGGGCATTTGATCTAGCAACCTTTCGGTTACTGGCCCAACACTCTAACCACTAGGCTACCTGCCGCCCCATTAATGGTATTAATATAAATCTAAGAGTGCTTTACAGAGTTGAGAACACGATAAAAATAATCTTCACAATTGTAGTAGCATTAGCATCAGGCTACATGTTTACATTGTTAATGGGTATTAATATAAATCTGAGTGCTTTACTGAGTAGAGAACATGATAAAAATAATCTTCACAATTGTAGTAGCATTAGCATCAAGCTACATTTTTACATTGTAGGTGGTATTTTTAAGGTTATGCGTGCATTACTCTGCATAGAAGATTATGCTAATGATGCTAGTACGAGCATATTCATTAGTGGGAGTAGCACTAGCGAATAGTAAATTGTTTTTGAGTGTGTTACCAACTAGTCAAGGAAAGACGCTAAGGAAGATGCTAATAATAGTAGGGGTGTTAGCTTGGCGTGGTACTAGCGATGGAGAGGACATCCACCAACATACCCCCTGAGAGCACACACAGAGTAGGGTGAAGCCGCCCCTGGGTCAGTTTAGCATTTCCCCACTAATAGTTAAGGTTAGGATTAGGGGAAAGGAAGCTGATCCTAGATCTGTACCTAGGGGAAACATTACCCTGGATGCTAGTCTCTCCTCCTCCCCTGTTCCACACATGTGACAGTTGGCGTGGTGAAGGCTGAGGACAATGCCCTGTCTGGATAGAGAGAGGGAGAGAGTTGGGGCTTAGGGCCTTTCACTACTGTCTGTGTAGAGGTCATTCCACAAGTGCCATAGTCCTGTGGGCACCAGCGCCCACAATTCATGTGTATTGTACTGTAGTCTACAGTATACTGCAACCAATTCCTCTTCCCAACTAAGCAATAACTCACTGTGGAGACACTGAGCACTGGTACGGTATATCATCTTTCCATTATAAAACTACATATCTCTTTATAGTAACCACCCAGCCAAAGCACATATCTTCTCAGCAAGTGTAATTTCTGCAGCATTGAGTTTGGCAGTGTATTGAAATACGAGGGAATTTCCCATAGATTCTTCAGAGGCATTCTTGTTGTCTGGCCTGTGTAAATATTGGCCTGTCATGGGTTTGTGGCGGCTGGATCCGACGTTCCCTCTGTGATTCACAGAGATGAGATGAGCCGAGGATTGGTCTGTTCAGAGGGAGCAGCGGTAGCACACTGTGTGTGTGAAGTTAAATGGAGCGCAATAGGAGAGAGAAAGAGAGGGGGATGTGGGAGGAGAGACCGACAGGATGGGAGAGAGGGAAGAAGAGGGAGGGGGAAGGGTTTGGATTTTGTGGGTTCCACACCAGACCCTGCAAGCTGGGAGATATGCAAGTCTCTGAGGCTTTATTTCCACTCTCTGCATGTGCACCCTCACAATCGCATGTGTGTTTACACAGAGAAAGACCACCCAAATAAATGTGCTAAATCACAGCAAGCTACATGCCCACGAAATCGACCCATCATTTGTCCTTGTGTTTACTACCACCCTACCCCCCCCCTTCTCCAGCAGCACTATCATACCCCCCTCTGGCCCTGTCCTCTTGCCCGCTATCCTTGCACACAGCTGGGGTAGCTGCTGGGGCAGGAGGCCCTTAGGCTGGAGGGTGGAGTGAGGGACAGACAGGGCCAGGGGCCGTGATGTGGGGCTGATACTACTACCCAGATAGCATCAGGGAGAACATGCTAACCTCATCCTCTGCGCTCTCTTCACCTCTCCTCCCAGCTCTTTCTTCCCTCCCCGCCCTCCTTTCTCAGCATTCCTTCCAGCATGTTTCATCTGTGCTGATTCTCACTTCCCTCTCTGCCAAAGAATGGTGGGGCAGGCCCTGCATGTCACCGGGATGTGCATGTTTGTAAGTGTATGTGTGTGTTGGTACACTTGTAACCCGACCTCCAGTCTATGCCAATGAGCCTTTGCATGCTTACCTGTTCTCTATTCAACTACTGCTCATTCAAGCCGACCAACTGTAATAAAAACCTCTTTTGAACCGTAAAGAAAAAAAACTAAAAAACATCCATATATTATAGCCTCTGAACACCAGCCGTAGCGGCTGTGTGTCAAAGCATGTATGATGTAGAATAAGCTAGCAGCTTGTGGACCAGCCGTGCTAATAGATAAACAGCGTGGGCGCTGAAACGAGGACAGCCACAGCTACTTTGAGGCTATAGGCTTATAAAACATCACGGGGCTAAGGGGTGTACGAAGTGTTGGACGGGCAGCATATTGGTGGCAACGCTGGGTATGGTACAAGACAAGGTTGTCGGGAGGGAGCAGGGAGAGGAGGGGTTAGAGGGGATGCGATAGGGATGGAGAGGGGAGAGAGAGAGAGAGAGAGAGAGAACAGAGGGGTGGAAAGAGAAAGAAAGTGGGAGGGAAGTCCGAGCAAGGGAGAGATTGAGAGAGGAGAAGAGAGAGGTTTAGATAAAGGAAATAGACAAAAAGAGAGCGACAGAAAAAGAGGCTTAAGAGGGAAAGAGGCCAAAAAAGAGGCTTAAGAAAGGCCAGAGATGCAAATATCACACTGGCCTGATACAAGAGCCTCATCATGGAGTATGTCGTGGCTGTTGTGGGATCAAAGGCTTTGTCAAACAAAGCCCCTTGACTGGGCCTCAACAGAACACAGTGCAGGTGGTGGGGCTGTGGAATAATTCATGAGGACCAGGGAAGAGAGGCTATTCCTCTTGCCTGTCTGACTTCACCGCTTTGTTTTGATTGTGTGTGTGTGTGTGTGTGTGTGTGTGTGTGTGTGTGTGTGTGTGTGTGTGTGTGTGTGTGTGTGTGTGTGTGTGTGTGTGTGTGTGTGTGTGTGTGGGGCGCTCATTGTTGGTGCTGTATAGTGTAGAGATGGTATTATCTCCCTTTCGTTGTTGTCATTTGTTGAAGTAGGGCAATTACACAGAAACCGAATTAAGTTGAGACTCAAGCAAAAATGTATTTCAAAGTTTAACCAACTTCACAACTCTATGCAGGACTACTTTAAGCAATGTGCACCGAACATTTGACAAAAGCACATTTACTGTGTAGATGCAAAGTTTGGTAACTTATGTAATCAGGTTTCCCCCAAAACATTTCAATATCTCCTCAATTAAGATTCAGACATGTCTGCAGAAAGAAAGTTTGAGTTTGAAAAAAACTATTCTGGTTATTGAACCACAGTAAGTGAAGTGGATTTACACCCGATAACAGAATTCCATCATGGGTCCCTGATCTGTACTACACAGACATGCATAATTATGGATATGAATATCATTCTCTTAATGGTGATATATCCTAAATAGGTGCACAAAGGTAGAAACATGCAATATCCTCATTTGCATATTTGTTTTTTGTTTTCTACACACTGGCTATTATTTTTAATGAGCTCCTCCACCAAACATGACCAAATTTGGTTGGTCCAGACCGGACCAAATCTGAACCAATCATAGACGTCTACAGTATGTTTTTCAAAAGTTTCGACATCAAAGTACAGCACATTAGTGCTCAGTAGAGTACAGTCGGGTAAAGTGCAGTATGGTCAAGTAGAGTATAGTTCAGTATGGTACACTATAGTATACTCAACTCTAGTGTTTCCTACTGTGTACTGTACTGAACTCTACTCCACTCTATTCTACTGTACTATACTCTTATGTGCTCTAATGTACTGTACTCTAGTGTACTGTACTGTAGGGTTGCACATTTTGGGGAATATTCAGAGGTGGAAACTTTCCATGGGAATTAACGGGAATATATGGGAATTAACGGAAATATATGCAAATTAATATTAATAGCATTTAAATGTAGATGTTTTTTGCATTGGATATATTTACCATATCATATGGAGACAGAACAATGAACCGTTTACCTTATCATAAGTAGACATAATTGCAAATGATTAAATCCTTCCAATAAAGAAAATATATATTTAGTTATGAATTGAACTTGAATTAAATGAGTTGACTCTTCACATGTGATGATTTCACTGAACAACGAAAGAAAGGGAATATTGACTCATCCCCAATGATCCATCGCATCTCCCAAAAACCTTTTCAACATACGTCTGTAAAATGATAGTCTAGAAACTAAAGCTTTGGTTGTCTTCCTCTCAGTCGTCCATGTCTTCTCCCTGGACCTCCTCTATGTCCACCTCCATCAGACTCTGAGGTCTCATCTTCACTGTCACTTTCCAACCTTGTTGAGGATGGCTCGTTGTCAGGCTCAAAAGGTCTCAAATTTGCCCGGATGGCCACCAATTTTTCAACCCTTGTATTGGTCAGCCTGTTGTGTGCTTTGGTGTGTGTGTTCCCAAACAAGGACCAGTTGCGCTCTGAGGCGGCTGATGTTGGTGGGATTTGGAGGATGATGGAGGCAAAAGGGAAAGAGCCTTAGATCCACAAAATCCCTTCACCAGGTGGCTGATGAGATATGTTGGCACGACTGCCATATTGCATCTCCATCCCAGAGCCCTTGCTTAGAAGTGTACTTTGCCAGACTGCCAAGAACCTTGCCCTCATCCAGGCCAAGGTGGCGAGACACGGTAGTGATGACACCATAGGCCTTGTTGATCTCTGCACCAGACAGGATGCTCTTGCCAGCACACTTGGGGTCCAACATGTACGTTGCGGCGCGTATGGGCTTCAGGCAGAAGTCTTCACACTTTTTGATGAACTGAAGCTTCCTCTGCTTGGAGCAACAGTGAAGTGGATAGGGCAATGGCTACTGCTATAGGTTTCAGGAGCTGCTTACCACTCTCTCCCAAAATACATCATCCAGGAGGATCCCCTTGATGGGGCTGTCCATATTGGCAGACTGTGATGTGGCCATTTCTTGGAGAGACTCCTATCCCTCGAGGAGACGGTCAAACATGATGACAACACCACCCCAATGAGTGTTGCTGGGAAGCTTCAATGTGGTGCTCTTATTCTCCTCACTTTGCTTGGTGAGGTAGATTGCTGCTATAACTTGATGACCCTTCACATGACTAACCATTTCCTTGGCTTTCTTGTAGAGTGTATCCATTGTTTTCAGTGCCATGATGTCCTTGAGGAGCAGATTCAATGCATTAGCAGCACAACCTGTCTCCTCCCCTTCATCTACATTGATTAAGGTGGATTTAACAGGTGACATCAATAAGGAATCATAGCTTTCACCTGGATTCACCTGGTCAGTCTGTCACGGAAAGAGCAGGTGATCCTAATCCTTTGTACACCCAGTGGGCTCCTGAGTGGCGCAGCGGTCCATGGCACTGCATCTCAGTGCTAGAGGCATCACTTCAGACCCTGGTTCGATTCCAGGCTCTATCACATTGTAAATAAGAATTTGTTCTTAACTGACTTGACTAGTTAAATAAAACAAAAAGTATACATGCCTTCATTTCTCAAAGCATAGACTCTTAGCTTTCAATTGACATTGACCACCCACACATTTTGATTTGTCAGACTGCTTACACAATATGCCTTTCTGTCCCCAAATGTAGCATATTTGGAAACACGCTGCACGTGATGGGATGCACCTTATCAACCATGTTTTTCTGTCACTTCAACGATAGAAGTCCCTGTGAGACTTTAGACCCAGTCCCTCTAAGGCCAATGTACTTTGCTCATACAGTACCCGTCAAAGGTTTGGACACACCTACTCATTCAAGGTTTTTAATTTTCTACATTGATAGTGGAGACATCAAAACGAGTTAACTCTGCTGCAGAGGATACGTTCATTAGAGCTAACTGCACTTCAGATTGCATCCCAAATAAATGCTTCACAGAGTTTCAAGTAACAGACGCATCTCAACATCAACTGTTCAGAGGAGACTGCGTGAATCGCACCTTCATGGTCGATTTGCTGCAAAGGAACAACTATGAAAGGACAGCAATAAGAAGAGAATACATGCTTGGGCGAAGAAACACGAGTACTGGGCATTAAGACCGGTGGTAATCTGTCCTTTGGTCTGAGATTTTTGGTTCCAACCACCGTTTCTTTGTGAGACACAGAGTAGGTGAACGGATTGTGTGGTTCCCACCATGAAGCATGGAGGAGGAGGTGTGATTGTGTGGGGGTGCTTTGCTTGTGACACTGTCAGTGATTTATTTAGAATTCAAGGCAAACTAAACTAGCATGGCTACCAGAGCATTCTGCAGGGATAGAACATCCCATCTGGTTTGCGCTTAGTGGGACTATTATTATTTTTCAACAGGACAATGACCCAACACACCTCCAGACTGTGTAAGGGCTATTTGACCAAGAAGGAGAGTGATGGAATGTTGCATCAGATGACCTGGCCTCCACAATCACCCGACCTCAACCCAATTGAGATGGTTTGGGATGAGTTGGGCTGCAGAGTGAAGGAAAAGCAGCCAACAAGTGGTCAGCATATGTGGGAACTCCTTCAAGACGGTTGGAAAAGCATTCCTCATGAAGCTGGTTGAGAGAATGCCAAGAGTGTGCAAAGCTGTCATTAAGGCAAAGGGTGGCTACTTTGAAGAATATCAATATAACATATATTTTGATTTGTTTAGCACTACATCATTCCATATGTATTATTTCATAGTGTCGATGTCTTCACTATTATTATACAATCTAGAACATAGTAAAAATAAAGAAAAACCCTTGCATGAGTAGGCGTGTCCAAACGTTTGACTGGTACTGTACATTCTAGACATCTAGATTACTGTATGTATAACTTCTCTACTGTATAAGTTCCCCAGTGGTCCTGTGTGTTGGTCTGGGATTGCTTAGACACGCCTGAGCAAGCTACTGTACTGTCTGTACTGCGTAGTCCTGAGAGCTTGCTGGGAGCAACGTGGCAATCTAATTGGTCCAGCTGAGAGCTGGGGCAGGGAGGGGTCAGGCGGTGTGTTCAAACCTCTCCATGAGCGGCTGCTCTGCATACCCACAGAACTAGAGTGGAGATAGTGTACTCTGTCTGTTTACAGGAGTCATTGGGGAGGGTAGTGAGACTCTCTAATAGTGCATTGGCCAACTCAAAAGGTTAATTCACAAACTGGTTCACTGGATTAGAGAAAAACAAGTCCCACTCTACCCATACACTGAGTATGATACGTTAGGCCACCCTAAAATCCACTGTCAAACAAACCATATTGCCATAACCACAGTATTTGTTTCTGTGTAGAAATGTCCATAACAGTACAACTCTGTGAATCGTTGCTGTTGGGGCTGTAAAAGGATGTACTGCTATTGCTTTCGTGTACAGATGGACTCCCATCGGAGTAGTTTGGATGGAAGAGGTTGAAAAAGTGTTGTTGGAGTTTAGCTCCAGACAGACTCCCCCCATGGGCGTCAGACTCCCCCACCCCATCACCCCCTCACCTCAATAAAGGAGACGTTCTACCACCTGGGGCGGCAGCGTAGCCTAGTGGTTAGAGCGTTGGACTAGTAACCGGAAGGTTGCGAGTTCAAACCCCTGAGCTGACAAGGTACAAATCTGTCGTTCTGCCCCTGAACAGGCAGTTAACCCACTGTTCCCAGGCCGTCATTGAAAATAAGAATTTGTTCTTAACTGACTTGCCTGGTTAAATAAAGGTAAAAAAATAAAAATCTCTCGACCCCCAACTACTGTATCTGCTGGCCATAATGCCCCCCTCCCCACCATATCCCATTTGTTGTTGTCATAGAAAATATGGCCGACAGTCTTGTTGTTTGTTTCTTCTTCATCTCTCTCACTCAGTCTTCGGTATGGTGGTGATGATGTCGTCAGCAGTGGATCACTTACATTCCACCTGGTTGGCATGGTAACGGGAAACGTGGAATGATGAACATTTGACATCCCCGCCTCCGCTTGGCAGGAAGTGAGGCGTTATGACAGAGACGTAGTATAGCGTTCTATGTAGGCGCCAGACACAGACACACGCCTCGTATGGGGAACACAGAAATCCGGAGAACCCAGCTGTCGGATTCCGCAGGCGTCTGTTTGTCTTTTCCCTCCCTTTTCCTGGATAGTAACTCCCCAGTCGTTCGTTTCCTTTAAATTAGGAGTCTCTCTCTCTCTCTCTGTCTCTGTCTCCCCCTTAAATGAGAGGACATGTACAAAAATAAAGAAAATTGCTCGTGATGAATATAAAACATACTGTACATGATAAGAGAGAGGAAGAGAACAAGAGAGGAAGAGGGAAATTGGGAATTGGAAAATGAGGTAAAAGGGGGGCGGGGGGAATTTGCCAAGGAAATAATGAAGTGAAATATGCAGTGTCCCCTCCGGGGTAAATCCGAATCAGAAATGTAATTGAATGTGATAAGGTGTGGATGTCACTAGATGAACAAGTTGTTTATGTTGGTGAGGAGTTTCACCCTGACATTGCACCACGCTCGGATGGATCTCACTCTGATCCATGCAAATTGTTAACGCGGAGGTGATTTGGGTTTGTCGCTCCCCAAGGAGACCTTCCTTAATGCCTTGAAATTTAGGCTCTGTACACCGCTAGTTGGAGAGTGACCATGCAATATAAGATTTCAGAAAGCTATATTAGACCTTCCAGGGTTTCACACTAGCTAAATTACTGCTGGAGCTGTGAAAGATCCTCCATAAGATTAAGATGGAGCCGCCGCCGAATTAGAGCAGACCTGGGTTCAAAGAGTATTTTTGATTTATTAATTTAGCTGTGCTTGATTGGCTTTCAATTCCATTGAACCAAGGGAATTGTCCCACATGTGCTAATCCTGCCCATCTAACTCTCCAGACAGGCACAATCAAATGCTCAAAGGATCTGCAATCAAACAAATGATATTTGAACCCAGGTCTGGCAGTGAAGTTATTTCCATTAGAGATATACTGTAGCTGCTGGACTACTAGAATGAGAAACTCTCTTCCTCTCAAGCTCATGGCTTTGGAAACTCTTAATAAAGGCTGACCAACTACATCAGCTCTCCTCTCTGGAAAATGTGTGAGGTGAGGTTTACAGGGTACAATTCATAAAGATTTAGGAGGGAGCTTCTCGCGACTCGGTCACAACATAGGCACATGTACTAAGCGTCGGACTAGTGAGAGAGAGTGAGTGGCTTGAAATCATTGTGGGTGATGTGCTGAAACTCAAGAGCTCTTCTCTCTCTCTCACGAGCACTCTCTCTCTCTTTCGCTCACTAGCAGCTCTCTCTCTCGCTCTCTCTCTCTCTCTCTCTCTCTCTCTCTCTCTCTCTCTCTCTCGCTCACGAGCTCTCTCTCGCTCACGAGCTCTCTCTCGCGCTCTCTCTCGCTCACGAGCTCTCTCTCGCTCACGAGCTCTCTCTCGCTCACGAGCTCTCTCTCGCTCACTAGCTCTCTCTCTCTCTCTCTCTCGCTCACTCACTATCTCTCTCCCTCTCTCACTCACTATCTCTCTCTCTTTCTCACTCACTATCTCTCTCTCTTTCTCACTCACTATCTCTCTCTCTTTCTCACTCACTAGCTCTCTCTCTTTCTCGCTCACTAGCTCTCTCTCTCTCTCTCTCTCTCTCTCTCTCTCTCTCTCTCTCTCTCTCTCTCTCTCCTCCACCATCGTGATCATAAATTAAACATGTCAGTCATATAAACCACTGATGGAATTCTGTCTGCCTGTGGTTTAACTAGCGGTTAGACTCCCCTCAACCCCCCACACCTTCTCTGTGTACAAAATGGTTGACCACACTTGACCGTGAAATGGCTGCCTGCCATAGACTAAAAAGGTCTCGACAGGGTTCACACATGATTCTCTCGTGGCTTGCTACCTGGAATGAATATTCGATGGCTGTATCCAAAACCGAAAACAAATTAAACCAAAACTAATAGAGATTCATTTTCAGCTCTGCATAAAGATAAGTATAAGGTCAGGGCTGAAATCAATAAAGTTAATTCCACACTTTCTGGCCTCTGGTGGTTATCACAACCCATTGGAGCTAGTTGAAAACACCAAGGTTAGCATTCAAGAAAAGATCTCTGATGATCTTGCGATACGGTGATCTGAAAGAGGTAGGCAGTTGTAATCTTCTTATCAGTTCCAAACTATGATTCCCCCAAAGACGTGGTCAGGTTTACACCCCCTTTCCTGCCCAGGGACCCCTGAACCCAGCAACGCTAGACAGACAGTACTAGTGCCAGATGCTGTTGTGGTCGAGGCGGTTCCTATATTCATTTTGCCAACCAGGACGATAACCTTTGCATTCATTGGCTGCCAGCCTCTCTCCCTCCCTCGGTTTCCTTGGCCACTGTCCTTCCTCGCCTGTTTTAATTAAATCTTTAATTGTGCAGACAGACTCTTTTCTTTCCTCATTATATCCAATCTTCCTTTTCAACCTGCTTGCCGCTCCACGTTCAATTACCCAACACACTCAATGTTGCTTCGAGGGGTGGAGTTGTCGGCGGAAAGAAAACTACAGAATGAGGTTGGATGTGTGACACATGACTGCTGATTTTTGACTTTGTCCCCCCGACCTTCTCACTTGTTCTACCGATTAGGATGTCCTGCTTGTTCCCATTATAGTGACAAGAATAGGATTCTAGGAAAGGAACTGACTGACTGAAAAGATACAGCCTTGTACAATAGGCTGGCACAGGCGTCCCGCTAGCACATCAATGCTTTATTCTTCTCTAATAGATTCCAATGCTTGGTGAGCAGGAATGTAAATGTGAATACGACATGCACAGATGGATTCACGCTGTTCCCCAGAAGGACACTGTGCATTATGAGGACGTTGTGTGTTGTGGGGACACAGTCAAGGTCACTTGCAGCTAGTCCCATGGCCACATGCTGGTGGAGTCCAGCTGTTTTCAAAAACTCCGTGTTTAGCATGCTGCTAAACTGCTCAGTGTGGATGAAGGCTTATGTTTCTCTCTCTCTCTCTCTCTCCCTCTCGCTAACTCTGCTTCCTTGTCTGTCTTTCTCTCTCGCTCTCTACTTTATCACTATCTCTTTCACTCTCTCTATCCATTCTAATCTGTGTTGGGATGAACCGCTGAAACAGACACTGTTGGCAGTTGGGTAATACATTGATTGTTGAAGGAGGGAAGAGGGGTTCTTTAGACTGGCCCAGACAGTAGCTCTGTCTTTCTGTCTTTGTCAGTGTGTTGTGGACGGTGGTTTGAAGTGGATTTTGGAGTGAAGGCTTGAGTGGGTTAGAGCTGATGACAAGGCAAATCCACTAGCGTTAGCCACTGTGTGATTAGCCACTTCCCTCACAGGAAGCGTTGATGAGCAGTCGAGTGAAAGAGGAGTGGTGAAAGGAGATGAGGAATGGAGGAATATTTAGGAAAGAAAGACGGAGGGCGGGAGTTAAACAGATAAAAGGGACATGGGGAGTGTTGTTTGTGCGCATGTGTGCGTGCGTGTGCTTTCGTGCAGTGCACGCTTATGACAGAGTGAGAATGTGTTTGTGTTCAGTTAAAGGTGCCCTCTGGATAGATAGACAGGGGATTGTGTGTGTGTGTGTGTGTGTGTGTGTGTGTGTGTGTGTGTGTGTGTGTGTGTGTGTGTGTGTGTGTGTGTGTGTGTGTGTGTGTGTGTGTGTGTGTGTGTGTGTGTGTGTGTGTGTGTGTGTGTGTGTGTGTGTGTGTGTGTGTGTGTGTGTGTGTGTGTGTTTAGATCAATATCTTCCACCTCAGCTCTTCTTTGTGAGAGCATGGTTGATTGACAGAGGAGGGCATATGAGGAGGAGAGGGTAAAGAAGTAACACGGGGCTTTCTGCCGACACGTTAGAAAACCTTCACAAGGTTCGCTCTCCTGCTCGAAACTGTAGCTTTAATGTTGACGCTATGTTATAGAGATTAGACGCAGACCAATGTGTTTCTTTTGTCCAGGGTGACATTAATTCAGGTTTCAGGAAGGCAGTAGTGATTATAACTACATGGTGATAACTGCAAACCCACTGGGCACACACTGGTTGCGTCAACGTTGTTTCCACGTCATTTCAATCAAATGAACCAACGGGGAATAGATGTTGAATTGATATCTGCCCAGTGGGAAGCTACTTATGCCTTTGTGAGGATGTGAATGGACATAGCGTCCAATAGCAATATTCTTCACAGTAGCTAGTTTCCCATCCAATTGGTGACAGATTTTCATGCAAATATTCGAGAATCCGCATAAAGAAAATATGCACATTTTCCCAACAGTGGTGTGTTGCCGCCAAATGGACTTACTGCGGATAGAAATCATTACAAGATAATATAGTGCACACAAAATGGGTTTTTTTTCGTTTCTTAAGTTTGTCATGTACTGATTAAAAATCTAAAGATCAATGTTTCCATAGCATTTTCAACTTCCAATAAAAAAACGGTTGAGTTAAACAGTAAATGTGCTGTACTCTGCTCTTGGCGCTTGCGCTCTAGCCAATAGCTCGCAGAGACAGTGTGGGTCGGCTGCGCGGATAGGCTAGTTGACGTGATGAGGTTATTATGGATGAGAGCGAGGAATATTTTGATTTGTCAAATTACAGTTAAGCATCGATCATCATGTCACCAGAATAAGACACTTAATATTTATTGGAAAGGAGCATCAAGATCAGCGTGCACTTTCACCACCCTGTGAAGTTGATCATAACTTATTTCATCTGTAGCCTAATAAAGTGGATGGTTTCCCCGAGTCGTGGTGGGAGGACCACACACCATATCACCTCGTGACTTAAAGTTGACTTTGATATGATGGTTATTATATCAATATTTCTTGCATAATTCAATTTGACGGACACAAAAAGATCTCACCATGTCGAACGAACAAATGTTGACATTTATACAATTGTTTCTGGATATACAGTATGACACATAAAAACTGTGGATAGATACAGTTGAAGTCGGAAGTTTACATACACCTTAGCCAAATACATTTAAACTCAGATTTTCACAATTCCTGACATTTAATCCAAGTATAAATTCTCTGTCTTAGGTCAGTTAGGATCACCACTTTATTTTAAGAATGTGAAGAATGTCAGAATAATAGTAGAGAATGATTTATTTCAGCTTTTATTTCTTTCATCACATTCCCAGTGGGTAAGAAGTTTACATACACTCAATTAGTGTTTGGTCGTATTGCCTGTAAATTGTTTAACGTTTTGGGTAGCCTTCCACAATAAATTGGGTGAATTTTGTCCCATTCCTCCTGACAGAGCTGGTGTAACTGAGTCAGGTTTGTAGGCCTTCTTACTCGCACATGCTTTTTCAGTTCTGCCCACACATTTTTTATGGGATTGAGGTCAGGGCTTTGTGATGGTCACACCAATACCTTGACTTTGTTGTCCTTAAGCCATTTTGCCACAACTTTGGAGGTATGCTTGGGGCCATTGTCCATTTGGAGACCCATTTGCGACCAAACTTTACCTTCCTGACTGATGTCTTGAGATGTTGCTTCAATATATCCACAATTTTTATTCTTCATGATGCCATCTATTTTGTGAAGTGCACCAGTCCCTCCTGCAGCAAAGCACCCCAACAACATGATGCTGCCATCCAGTGCTTCACGGTTAGGATGATGTTCTTCGGTTTGCAAGCCTCCCCCTTTTTCCTCCTAACATAACGGTGGTCATTATTTGAAAACAGTTCTATTTTTGTTTCATCAGACCAGAGGACATTTCTCCAAAAAGTCCGATCTTTGTCCCCATGTGCAGTTGCAAACCGTAGTCTGGCTTTTTTAAATGTCTGTTTTAGAGCAGTGGCTTCTTCCATGCTGAGCAACCTTCCAGGTTATGTCAATGTAGGACTTGTTTTTACTGTGGATATAGACACATTTGTACCTGTTTCCTCCAGCATCTTCATGTAACGGATGTGAAACGGCTAGCTTAGTTAGCGGTGTGCGCTAAATAGCGTTGCAATTACGTCACTTGCTCTGAGACCTTGAAGTAGTAGTTCCCCTTGCTCTGCAAGGGCCGCGGCTTTTGTGGAGCGATGGGTAACGATGCTTCGAGGGTGACTGTTGTCGATGTGTGCAGAGGGTCCCTGGTTCGCGCCCGGGTATGGGCGAGGGGACGGACGTAAAGTTATTCTGTTACATTCACACGGTCCTTTGCAGTTGTTCTGGGATTGATTTGCACATAACAAAGTACGTTCATCTCTAGGAGACAGAACGCGTCTCCTTCCAGAGCGGTTTGACGGCTGCGTGGTCCCATGGTGTTCATACTTGTGTACTATTGTTTGTACAGATGAACGTGGAACCTAGAGGCATTTGGAAATTTCTCCCAAGGATGAATCAGACGTGTGGAGGTCTACAATTTCTTTCTGAGGTCTTGGCTGATATCTTTAGATTTTTCCATGATGTCAAGCAAAGAGACACTGAGTTTGAAGGTAGGCCTTGAAATACATCCACAGGTACACCTCCAATTGCCTCAAATTATGTCAATTGGCCTTTCAGAAGCTTCTAAAGCCATGGGATCATTTTCTGGAATTTTCCAAGCTGTTTAAAGGCACAGTCAACTTAGTGTATGTCAACTTCTGATCCATAGTGTTGTGTCACTTATCCTCCCTTCATAAGACACAGGAAGGCCATCAGAGTCCTTGCTAATGCAACCTGGGCTCAGAGCAAAATGTAATATAACATATAATGCGTTTTGCTCTGAGACCCAGGTTGACTGATGACACTCCTCTACACACCTCTGATGACTTGAGTGATCAACCTCCAACATCAGTGTTTCTGTTTTCCCCCATAGAAATCAAATAACACGACAATGATTGCCGTGATTATAACAAGACGGAAAAAAATCCAATCTCCACGTATTGTTTGTGTACACAGGTACTGTAGCCATTTCTCTCCACAATTTAGCAAAGAAAATGAAAGGAAAATCGCTTCATTAGGTTTCTAGAAGCTCCGCACATTATTAACGCGTTACACGAAGAAAAAAAACACTCCTTTTGTTGTCACGGCAATTACATTGATCTCTGTCTCTCCTCACTTGTGTTTTATCCTTTTGTCGGGAGTCCATTTTCTGAGGCATGGGTCTGCCACCAGACATCTTTAATATCAGCGTGGAATTGGAGTGAAAATAAGAGAAACGACGGGAATGTACTGTACCAGAGAACAAAGGGGGCGAAGGATGGAGGGATCGAGGGAGGGAGTTGAGAGGACGGGAGGAAGGAAACCTGTCGTGGAGGCAAGGGACACGCCGAGACGTGCAGCGTGGTATTGCCAGACAGTGTTATAGGATTAAATCAGCATTTTATTCACTCTTTGTGGTCAAGGGTTTCTAATACTAATTCATGCACGGACATTAACCTCTACACACCCCTTTAAGAAAATGGGACACTGTCTGAAGCTATCTATCTAATGCCGTTTGGGCTGCATTCCAGGCCCTTTTATATCGTTAAAAGACACCATGTTAATAAATAATGGAGACCATCAGCTTCAAAGGGCGTGATCAATCAAGCCAGCACTTTGCTCATCTCCTAGGATGTTAGTAGGCATGGATCGGTGTTTCCTTCAGTAATGATTTACATTAAGTCCTCCTGCATTATACAAAAGTCCGTCTGATATGGAATTATTCATACGCATAAGAGTTAAATAGCAATATTCTGAATCTGACTTATCTGTTAGATGTTTCAAAAGCAAATATTTTGTATCACTTGAACTGGCCCTGGCGTGAATAGGTTAAAACGCCTCCACACACACACACACACACACACACACACACACACACACACACACACACACACACACACACACACACACACACACACACACACACACACACACACACACACACACACACACACACACACACACACACACACACACACACACACACACACACACACACACACAGTCTATATATTGTATTCTAGATGGTGTGTTTTGGGTGTGAGTGGCATTCCTGAGTACTTGCTTCTTCTATTTTATCAGACCATGAGCAATGATGATGGAGGAATAGGTGTACTTTGGGGGATGGTTGGCCATTATTTTACTGTGAGCTCCGACCCCCCCCCCCCCCCCCCTTGCCCTAGGGGTCAGCCCCGCGCCTGTCTATCTCCGCCCCCGATTTCATCGCCAACGGAAACTCGACAGTGTCCATATTTCTCTCTCCACTCCACACGCAGGGATGTCTGTTATCTTACAGATGACATGCCTCTCCATGCCTGCAGCCCTCGCTCCCCTCTCTCTCCACGGCTCCATGGCAATGCATCATTACTTATTGTCAGCGTCTCTGTCTCTGTTTAGGCTTAGTGCCCAAGTTTAGGATGTGCCTGTATGTGCATGAGTACGTGCGGACACACAAACATTCTCGTCCCGCATACATTTGTGTGTGTGTGTGTGTGTGTGTGTGTGTGTGTGTGTGTGTGTGTGTGTGTGTGTGTGTGTGTGTGTGTGTGTGTGTGTGTGTGTGTGTGTGTGTGTGTGTGTGTGTGTGTGTCCGTGCAAGACACATTCATGTAATATTGTCAGTGTGTGTGAAAACTGCAGTGTGTCTGTTGCGCTTGTGCATGCATTCTGTGTGTGTATATGTGTGTCGCTATGTTTGTTAGTATATTGATGTGTGAAAGCCTTGCCCTATCTCAGTGTTAACTTTGCACAAGGTTGAGGGCATGACGAACATCTTGGGCTCACACAATCACTCATCCTGATCCTACACACCCCAAGGGCTGTGGGTATGCAAACACCTCTAACACCATCAGTGCAGCTCCTCAACCCCTCATATATATATATATATATATATATATATATATATATATATATATATATATATATATATATATATATATATATATATATATATATAAGAGAGAGAGAGAGATAAGAAGAGAGAGAGAGAGAAATAAGAGAGAGAGAGAGAAATAAGAGAGAGAGAGAGAAATAAGAGAGAGAGAGAGAAAGAAGAGAGAGAGAGAGATATAAGAGAGAGAGAGAGAGATATAAGAGAGAGAGAGAGAGAGAGAGAGAGAGAGGTGGAGATACCGAGCAAGAGAGATATGGAAAGAGAAGAGGGGAGTAGAGGAAGTAGATTTGAGTGGGAAGAGAAAGTAGGAGGCTGGACTCTCTCACACAGCCAGGAGCTTTAGGAAGTAGGAGAGAGCTCCTCCTCACCAATGAGTCAGTGTATTAACAGCAGCAGCTCACCTAATGCAGTCTTAACTGATCCAGAGAGAGATCAAGATTTCCTCCCAGAATTCCAAGCTGCTACACTGAACTCCTTGCCCCCCCCCCCCCGCTGTGAGTGAGGAGATCTGGGCTTGTCGATCTTCCTTCGTTCCTTGTTTGGAGGTTGAGTCACGGTAGCTAGAGGGTTTGGGAGTACCAACATGGCTATAGACTGAGGAACACTTCTCGTGGCTATACAGCATACAGAAAGGCTCTAGTTTGTTTCAACAGGATAAGGTTGAATTGGAAGGAAACAATGAGTAGTGAATGAGACTTAAACATCTGCCAGGTAGATTTGGCAGATAAAAAAAATAAAAAAGTAATCTGAAATAATCTGGCACTGTAAACCATATTGACAAAATTCCTACCACTACACTGGACCCGTCTGATAAGTATTGGAACAGAAACCGGAAAAAAACAAACCTTCATACTTCTCTTGCTATCAATCAGAAACCTAAGGACACTCAAACCACAACCAAATGGCTACCAAAGGTGAACCAACATCAACCTTGACAGTCAAATCCCACGGACAATTCATGGGGATCTGTGACCGTGGGTACCACTGTGGTCGTACCCTTCTTTTACCTTAATTCAAGGAGCATCCTGTGATCTCTCCGTGGCATGGGAACTGTCCTCTCCCTTTGTCCCATTACCTCTGTCCTACAGGTGTTGTTGAATCCATTAGCGAATAAAAGAACAGAACGGTTTTGCACTTCATTTCATTAGAATCCGTGGAGCCGTCGGATCCTCATTTGAAAAGAAAGACTCCCTATTTGAACATGACCCCCCAGGATGTCTCTGATGTGTTCCCGGCTGCATGACTGGTTGACAGGAAAATGGAAAGGGAATCTCATCAAGGAATTAGAATTTTGAACGTTTCTAAGGGAGGAAAGGATATGAGGGATAGGACTTTATGTCTTAGATGTAGCCGTGTGCTAGGATGAGTGGGGTTGCGCGGGGTTTAGCCTCAGACCTGTGATGCATTGCCTCAAACTAATTACATGGCGAGAGAGAGATATTGAGTGTTTTTCGGGGATTTGCCTCACTGGCTGTTGCTTGACTCAGGCGTGTGTTAAAGTGCTTGGCTTTAGACGGCGTCGACCATGTCTCTGTTACAAGCCGTGGCTGAAAATGACCTCGCGGTGGCTTAATCCTGCTGTATGTATGCTGGGCTGTTATAGTGCACTAACTATACACACGCGCGCACACGCTCCACCCCGGCCCCCCAACCCCTTTCGCCACACAAACACACACTTAAATACTCTCTCTCTCTCTCTCTCTCTCTCTCTCTCTCTCTCTCTCTCTCTCTCTCTCTCTCTCTCTCTCTCTCTCTCTCTCTCTGTAATCTCCTAAATCCCTGATTGTAATGGCTGTGTTACAGGAGGAAGTTTTACACAGTTGTGTCGAGCTCTGGTAAACTGGCTAATTCAGCACAGGGTTAGAAAAAGTAGCCGGGATCCTAAATGCTCTGCAACTCATACTCACTCAATTCAGTGTGTGTGTATATATATATATATCTTTTTTTCAGCAAATTTAACATGTGTAAATATGCTTATCAACATAACAAGATTCAACAACTGAGACATAAACTGAACAAGTTCCACAGACATGAGATGAACAGAAATTGTCCCTGAACAAAGGGTGGGTCAAAATCAAAAGTAACAGTCAGTATCGGGTGTGGCCACCAGCTGCATTAAGTACTGCAGTGCATTTCCTCATGGACTGCACCAGATTTGCCAGTTCTTGCTGTGAGATGTTACTCCACTCTTCCACCAAGGCACCTGCAAGTTCCCAGACATTTCTGAAGGGAATGGACCTAGCCCTCACCCTCCAATCCAACAGGAACAGTCAGTTAACTCCCTGTTCAGGGGCAGAACGACAGATTTGTACCTTGTCAGCTCGGGGATTTGAACTTGCAACCTTCCGGTTACTAGTCCAACGCTCTAATCACTAGGCTACCCATGTGTTCAATGGGATTGAGATCTGGGCTCTTCGCTGGCCATGGCAGAACATTTACATTCCTGTCTTGCAGGAAATCACACACAGAACAGGCAGTATGGCTGGTGGCATTGTCATGCTGGAGCGTCATGTCAGGATGAGCCTGCAGGAAGGGTACCACATGAGGGAGGAGGATGTCTTCCCTGTAACGCACAGCGTTGAGATTGCCTGCAATGACTACAAGCTCAGTCCCATGATGCTGTGACACACCGTCCCAGACCATGACGGACCCTCCACCTCCAAATCGATCCGGCTCCAGATTACAGGCCTCGGTGTAACGCTCATTCCTTCGACGATAAACGCGAATCTGACCATTACCCCTAGTGAGACAGAACCGCGACTCGTCAGTGAAGGGCACTTTTTGCCAGTCCTGTCTGGTCCAGCGACGGTGGGTTTGTGCCCATTAGGCGACATTGTTGGGATGTACCGATCCTGTGCAGGTGTTGTTACACGTGGTCTGCCACTGCGAGGATGATCAGCTGTCCATCCTGTCTCCCTATAGCACTGTCTTAGGCGTCTCACAGTACGGACATTGCAACATCTGCAGTCCTCATGCCTCCTTGCAGCATGCCTAAGGCACGTTCACGCAGATGAGCAGGGACCCTGGGCATCTTTCTTTTGGTGTTCTTTTTTCAGAGTCAGTAGAAAGGCCTCTTTAGTGTCCTAAGTTTTCACAACTGTGACCTTAATTGCCTACCGTCTGTGAGCTGTTTGTGTCTTAACAACCATTCCACAGGTGCAGGTTCATTAATTGTTTATGGTTCATTGAACAAGAAGTTATTTGGATTTTTACGGACGTTTGGCTGAGTTTATTTGATGATCTGTGTGGTAAACGATTGGATGCTTGATACTCTCGGTATAATAATGCCACACTCGGTTGTACTGATGCAGGATCTTAATTTGATCACTCATTTGTTGCTGAGACTGCAAACCTGTAGTGTATTTGACGATTAAAAAGGTTGCTAAAGTTAGTAATTTCCATGTGTCAGACTTGATTTGCCCTAATGGAAATGGAACCCCTACAAATAATATCCATGAATTATAATCCACATAATAATTCACATTTACTACTGTAGCAAACTGGCTCAAAATAAGATCCTACATCTGTAGGGTAGGTGATTCGAGGGTGTACAACAGGACACACTGTAGGTGTGTGTGTGTGTGTTCCACATCTCTCTGCCCCCCTGACAGTCACCTCAAAACCTTAACTGCCCTCCTGATCCCCCCCATGACGCTCCCCCTTTGTTTCCACTGCGGTGGTCTGGGGCCATTCTGTTGACACTCTTATCCGGCACCATCACATCCACATCCCCCGTTATGGCAGCATGGAGGTTATTTACAGCTGTGTGGCTTCAGTAGTCTTCCTTCAGCACCCAATTAAAAGCTGTGTGGAAGCGACCATCTGTAACTCATCCTGCCTTCTTCCTCTCTCTCTCTCTCTCTCTCTCTCTCTCTCTCTCTCTCTCTCTCTCTCTCTCTCTCTCTCTCTCTCTCTCTCTCTCTCTCTCTCTCTCTCTCTCTCTCTCTCTCTCTCTCTCTCTCTCTCTCTCTCTCTCTCCTGTTTACTACACACTGGAGGTTTTTGTTAGTGACAAGTGACAAGTCGTTCGATGTCATTTTCAGACTGAAGGTCGTACAGTAGAGTCTGTCTTTGTGAGTCACTGTTTTGGGAGTTGATCTGCTCGGGAATACAACAGTTCTTGATATTGTTATGTTGCTTATGCATTTGGAGAGCCAACCTGAATGAATGTGTAACAATGTTGCAATTTGCGTATATGCAAAGTATTAAGTCATCATTGGATATACAAGTGGCAAATAGAATGGATATTGGCATGAGTTGTAATACAGGTTTTCAAAGTGCTACTTTCACTCTTCTGTGCTCAGTACCACACTGTATACTTCATTACTGAGAGCGCTGGCAGTGGTCCTCAACGCCCAAGCTCAAACCTTGATAGCCCCCCGCCAACCCCCCCTCCCACTGCCCCCCGGCATGGCTCACTGCGGTGGCCTCACTCCTCCCTTACTCAACTCGATATAATCTGTTTCCTCTCTGTACTCTTTCCTCTATGGTTGCCTTTGTTTGCCTGGCTCTCCTCTCCCCTCTCCTCTCTGTTGGAGGGCTGTGAGTCGCAGTGGGTCCCGTGGGTCGCCAGAGGTGACAGGTAACGAATGAGGACACTCATTGTTACACTCGCCAGAGTAGGGCCATACATTTTTAATCTGCCTCGACACTCCGCTGGCTGGCTCCCCTCCTAGCTAGCTCGCTTGCTGCAACTTCAGTCCCCACTATCCCTTCGTGCACTTAGCTGCACCCAGCTACCCCACTATCGGCCGTGCTCCAACCCAGCCCGAGAGGCACTTTATCTGGGACCATAGACCTTCGTGCCCTGCCTGTCCTGCCTGGCCCTGAAACCTGCAGACCAAACACCCCTGCAAAGTGGATACGCCTGAGGGCTCCCCTGCCTGTCTGCCTGCCTGCCTGGGTGGGACCCTGCAGCCTGTGACCTTCAGCTGTGTACAAAACCTGCAGCCACACAGGGAGAGATATGAACACGCAGGTACACAGACAGAGGTGTAGCAGAGAAAGAGAGAGGGAGGGTGAGAGAGCCATGAGTTAGACCACTCAGGATGGCCTCCCATATGGGATACAGGACAGTGGTACTTCCACTTCATTGTCCCTGCAGTTGTTGCACTGATCCATTTGCTGGGCTGGCATTGGTCTCTAGTTCGGAGTTCCAGCCTCAAATGAACACAGACATTACATTTACATTTACATTTAAGTCATTTAGCAGACGCTCTTATCCAGAGCGACTTACAAATTGGTGCATTCACCTTATGAGATCCAGTGGAACAGTCACTTTACAATAGTGCATCTAAATCTTAAAGGGGGGGAGAGGGAATACTTATCCTATCCTAGGTATTCCTTAAAGAGGTGGGGTTTCAGGTGTCTCCGGAAGGTGGTGATTGACTCCGCTGTCCTGGCGTCGTGAGGGAGTTTGTTCCACCATTGGGGGGCCAGAACAGCGAACAGCTTTGACTGGGCTGAGCGGGAGCTGTACTTCCTCAGTGGTAGGGAGGCGAGCAGGCCAGAGGTGGATGAACGCAGTGCCCTTGTTTGGGTGTAGGGCCTGATCAGAGCCTGGAGGTACTGAGGTGCCGTTCCCCTCACAGCTCCGTAGGCAAGCACCATGGTCTTGTAGCGGATGCGAGCTTCAACTGGAAGCCAGTGGAGAGAACGGAGGAGCGGGGTGACGTGAGAGAACTTGGGAAGGTTGAACACCAGACGGGCTGCGGCGTTCTGGATGAGTTGAAGGGGTTTAATGGCACAGGCAGGGAGCCCAGCTAACAGCGAGTTGCAGTAATCCAGACGGGAGATGACAAGTGCCTGGATTAGGACCTGCGCCGCTTCCTGTGTGAGGCAGGGTCGTACTCTGCGGATGTTGTAGAGCATGAACCTACAGGAACGGGCCACCGCCTTGATGTTGGTTGAGAACGACAGGGTGTTGTCCAGGATCACACCAAGGTTCTTAGCGCTCTGGGAGGAGGACACAATGGAGTTGTCAACTGTGATGGCGAGATCATGGAACGGGCAGTCCTTCCCCGGGAGGAAGAGCAGCTCTGTCTTGCCGAGGTTCAGCTTGAGGTGGTGATCCGTCATCCACACTGATATGTCTGCCAGACATGCAGAGATGCGATTCGCCACCTGGTCATCAGAAGGGGGAAAGGAGAAGATTAGTTGTGTGTCGTCTGCATAGCAATGATAGGAGAGACCATGTGAGGTTATGACAGAGCCAAGTGACTTGGTGTATAGCGAGAATAGGAGAGGGCCTAGCACAGAGCCCTGGGGGACACCAGTGGTGAGAGCGCGTGGTGAGGAGACAGATTCTCGCCACGCCACCTGGTAGGAGCGACCTGTCAGGTAGGACGCAATCCAAGCGTGGGCCGCGCCGGATTGTACGCTGCCAATGGTTGTGAGTGCTAGTAGTAGCTTCTCTTTGTCTGCAGTGCCCTTCTCTCTGTCTCTCTGTCTCTCTCTCTCTCCTTCCCTCCCCATGGGATGACATCAGACAGTACTCCCACAGGGTTTTTGCCACTCCTCCTGCTTGACCTCGCACGCACACACACGCGTGCGCGCACACACACACACACACACACACACACACACACACACACACACACACACACACACACACACACACACACACACACACACACACACACACACACACACACACACACACACACACACACACACTCTCTCGAGGGTGCACACATGCTTGTACACACACCGATACAGTAGCAATAAACACCGGTATAGAGGGACATGCAAACACCGTACGACATGTAGCTCCACACAGAGAGAGAGAGAGAGCTGCATTTTCTGACAAAATGTTTAAAAAATATATCTAAAACAATAAAACAAGCAAACAAGATCTCTCTGATGAGAATAGGCTACCAGTCCTGTTGGGGGGAGACGCAGAGAGTTGTGAGTTGGCGGCGCACTGCCATAAGATGAGGGACAGTGTCTGTAAGTCGCTCTGGATAAGAGCGTCTGCTAAATGACTTAAATGTAAATGTAAATGTCTGACAGATCAACCTGCACATGTCCTTGTTATTGTCCCTTTTTATGGTATTTTTTTATAATTATTGTTGTTACTGATTGTCCCGTTATTTTTATTATGTCAATATCATAAAGGAATCACTTGATCTCCGAAGTCTTCTTTGGCAATATGTACATTGTTACGTCATGTCAATAGAGCAAGTATAATTGAATTGAGAAAGAGGTACACTCATATTTACACTGAGCGACTGATGAAGCTGTTATATAGAAACACTGGCCCAGCTGTGCAGCATCACAAACCAAGCAGCGTGCCATTGATAATGTATTAAGAACACTTAGTAGTTGGTGCATGAAGAGATTCATTGACTGCAACATGGGTCTGTTTAGGCGGAAATTGTTAGGTGATATGATCAGCTTACATTGCTTCAGCAGGCATTTATTTTGGCTAGTGTGTACATGCGGTGTGTACATGCGGTGTGTGTGTGTGTGTGTGTGTGTGTGTGTGTGTGTGTGTGTGTGTGTGTGTGTGTGTGTGTGTGTGTGTGTGTGTGTGTGTGTGTGTGTGTGTGTGTGTGTGTGTGTGTGTGTGTGTGTGTGTGTGTGTGTGTGTGTGTGTGTGCACATTCGTGCATGTGTGTGTGCCAAGATCTGTGTGTGTGTGCGTACCTGCGTGCACATTCGTGCATGTGTGTGTGCCGAGATCTGTGTGTGTGTGCGTACCTGCGTGCACATTGATCGTACGTGTGTGTGAGATCCTAATAGGGTGTTGGTATGCATGTGGGACTGCGATCCGTATTTAATTCCCCTGGCTTTTCATATCCCCTTTCTTGAAGATGCGGAATTAGCCACAGCTTTCAACATGGATCCGCATGCAATGAGTCCTTTGTGTTTCCACTCTGGGCTGAGGAAGCTTTTTAAAATTGAATGGAATGTTTCTTCTACTTCTGTTCCTTTTTTCTCTTCCTGCAACGACGGCGGATTTCGACATTATCCTGTCTCTCTGTACTCCTGGTTGTGGAATTGTGGATTGTCCTTGCTCACTCCCACCCCTTCCAATGTTCCCATTCCAATCCCTGTTCCATATAATGTCACCCCCCCCACCATGTCCCCAATCCCTCCAACCCTCCATTGTTGGCCCAGTTTGGTCTAATGCGCCATTCTGGCTCGGCGTTTCCCCCAAACGCTTGTAGTTGCAGTCTCTCCAGCTTGTGTGGAGAGAGGCTGGTTTCTCAGAAGCTGTTTGATCTGGACACTCCATGGACGGATAATGTTGTTGTTTTGGGCTGTAGAGGGAGGGGGCGGCGAGATAGAGACAGGGGTGTGTGGGGAGAGGAGCTGAGCTGGCTTTGGCTCTTTCTGAGGCATAGTATGCTGACTCTGTAGTCTCTCTCTCTCTCTCTCTCTCTCTCTCTCTCTCTCTCTCTCTCTCTCTCTCTCTCAGAGCTCATCTCCCTCCTCTCAGCTTCTTCCACGTCTGGCTGCCATCGTTAATGCTCCTGTCGTTGTTATCCTTTTTGTTGTTGTTGTTGTTGTTATTATTCATTGATTCCCTCTCAGAGAAATCTTTCCCGACCTCGACTCAGCATCCTATAATGGCTGGGGTCTCGAGTGGGGAGGTGTCTACACGGTCGTATTGTCTGCTGAATATATGCCAATTCTGCGTTGGATCGTGGCGCTTCTATCATTCTGGGCTCTGCCTCGGTTCTTTTGTCTCCCCCTCGCCTCACCCTCCATCCTCCTGGTAATAGTTTTGGATGAAAGAGAGTGTTTCTCTTGCACAGCCAAGCCCCAATCATCTCTCTCTCTCCCTCTCTGTCTCTCTCTCCCTCTCTCCATCTCTCCCTCTGTCTCTCTGTCTCTCTGTTGTGGATGTGGCTTAAAGGCGGTTAGCACGAGCTTAAGAAGACAAACGCAGCAGGATGCCAAAGAAAAGAGTGAGCGACACAGAGAGAGGGAAAAAATGCAAGAAAGAAAGATAAGAGTATGCAGGGTGATGAATGATATATGATGGGGCTGATTCATATGAAAGAACTTGAGTGAAATTGGAGCTTATAGATGAGGGTTTGTTTGGTGGCAGCAGCAACTGGAAATTGGAACCGGCTCTGGCTGGGCGGCCCCTTTTGAGTCGCCCCTTTTGAGTCGCCCCTTTTGAGTCGCCCCTTTTGATTCGCCCCTTTTGCAACTGTTGAAATGCAACCAGCCCCACATGTCGAAGACAAGGCCAGGCAATCAATGGTGTGGTAGATGGAAGTTATGAGTGCACTCTACCACCAATTTTGTATTTGACTTTAAGAAATCTATCAGGATGGCCCACGGCATAATGTCACAATCTCTCTCTAAACCCCCTTTGACAGGCGGGATTTATGTAAGAATTAGAAAGATGCAAACAGGACATTTTCCCTCGTTTGTTTGACTTGGCAAAAAAATGAGGTAAAACAAAAATCGTGTTGTTCTGAGAAATGGCAGGCACAGCATTGTGAGAAGTAGGGTGTTCACCAGAGACATGATGATGATGATGATGATGAGGACTAAATATGATACAAAATGTTCCCTGTGTCTTTCCGCATGCAAAGTACAGAATGGTAATTATAGGATCTCTATGGTGTTGCAGATACACATATTCTGACTAGGTCTGCACATCCAGTATTGTCAAATCATTAAAACATCTTTACAGGCATTTCATCCGGCCTTACGCCCCACTTGGCCTACCTGCTTAATACGAAAAGTACTTAACATCTAAGGGACCCCATCAAACATCCTAAAAACCATCCTATAATCCGTCTGGAACTCACCCAAACACCTGACACACGTCAATTTCGAGAGATGAGACGAGAAGCCATAGATGAAGAAAGCAGTCCGTCTTGTCTGTACTTGTTCCGGTCTTTCCTCAACCTAATCAGACAGTGTTCTGGAACCTAATAGGACTGGCACTCAGGTTATTAACAGCACTCTGTCTGTCTGTGGGGAAGGAAGGTGAGGTGATGTTTACAAGGTTGAGTAAGCTGCTTTATTACATTATGTGACACTAGTGGCACCCGCTAATTTGATTTAATGCAATTCCCACCTCCTGAAAATCTCAAATGTGTTTATCTGTTCAGCTTTTTGGTCTCTGACTATACCAGTATTCTCAACTCCGGGGCATTTAAAAATATCCCATGAAATAAATGAGAAAATGCTGAGTGTGCAAAGCATCGAGGCAAACAGTGGCTACTTTGAAGAATCTCAAATATAGAATATATTTTGATTTGTTTTAATACTATTGGTTACTAAATTATTCCATATGTGTTATTTCATAGTTGATGTCTTCGCTATTATTCTACAATGTTAAAAAAATAAAGACAAACCCTTGAATGAGTAGGTGTGTACACTTTTGACTGGTACTGAATACATAACAGTTATTTGACAAATGTAAAATTTAATCCCTTCTTGCCCAGTTGACTTGGAGCAATGTGGGTTAAGTACCTTGCCAAAGTGTACAGCTTCATCCAAAAGGTACTACCCTACTCTGCAGATCACCGGTTAGCCACTAAACCGGTCTGTTTTCTTTCCAACGGCACACGCGCGCACACATACACATCTCCAATGTAATGGGGAAATTGAACTTAACATATTTCATTGAGTGGATGAACCATATGTACTCTCTGTACAGCCATCAATGTAGATTAACACTAAAGATCATAGGCTATATAGGCAAACTTTAGCAACAAAAAAAGGACAAATAGCCGTGAGTTGATAATATGCTATTGTTGGATGAGGCACAGTGAGCACTGCAGATCAGGGCTTTTTGAGGGAGTTGCATACGGCTAAAGGAGGGAAAATAAAAGCTAAAGCACTAAAGATCTTCTCGTCTCAGGAGAGTAAACCTGAGGAAGGGGATGGGCGATGGTGTGTGTGTGTGTGTGTGTGTGTGTGTGTGTGTGTGTGTGTGTGTGTGTGTGTGTGTGTGTGTGTGTGTGTGTGTGTGTGTGTGTGTGTGTGTGTGTGTGTGTGTGTGTGTGTGTGTGTGTGTGTGTGTGTGTGTGTGTGTGTGTGTGTGTGTGTGTGTGTGTGTGTCTGGAAGATCAGAGTGTGTGTGTGATCAGAGAGGAGCAGCTCTGCAGCAGAGGTCTTAAGGCTTACCTTCAGCCTCACGGCCAAGGATGGGTCGATGCCTTTATGGACTCAGGGACTTCTGGAGTATGGCGACAGGCCTGAGAGACATTAGTGGGGGATACACACACACACACACACCACAAACACATACACATACAGAAAATCCTCTGGTACTCGGGTACTGATTTAGTCTCCAGACCTTTGGCCCTATGGCCCCAGACCATCTCTTAAGTACTGATTTGAACAAGGTCATTGATGACGTTGTATAGATTTTTATATTTTATTGGTCAATGTTTTTCACCATTACCTTTTATAATTGGGTTCAGATATGGCCATGCGAGCGAACCGGGAACATTCCCAGGGCATTAGCTACAATTTTAATATAGTTATGATTTGATCTAACATTAGGATGTTTTCCCTCATCCCGGAAACAGTCATACAATGTTTTTGATAACAAAATATGTTTTTTGTGTGTTTTTTAAATGAAATATCCTTTGAATGTGCTCCTAACATTCACTAAAATGTTGTGCAGCCACCACAGAACATTTCCCTACAGTTCTTATTAGGTTTCCAGGTAATGTTATAACAACATTTGTTCTGGGAATGATTTTGCAATACCAGGTGAATGTTTTATACACACATTGCATAATCATCAGCACAACTAAACTAAGGAATGTTCTGGGAATAGCCACAAACCAATTTTGGTTTTCTGGGGTCATACTTGAGACCAAGGGTTGGAACTGGTTCACGGAACAGAAACAAAAACCTGAAAATATCCATTTTAAAAGCATAGGATCTGGTTAAAAACGATAAGATAACTATAAATCATCAAATAGCTTGACAACCCTGTGTGTAAGTTTTCAAATGATATAAAACCCATGTATATTTTTGTTTGTGATGGAGACATGGATGTCTCTTGGTGGGTTGGGGTCAACTTTGAGCATCTCCATCAACTGAATGTTTTGGCATTTCGGATATATAAGTCACTTTCTGACCACTTCTACTGGTGGCAAACATGTATGGCAGGTTTTGTTCAAGTCAAAAGGCGTGCAGTCCGAAAGTGATTGAAATCCAATGGAACGACCCAGATGTGTTTCGAATTCTGGTTGCCCGCCCGCTGCACACACAAGCTTGTTAGCTAGCTCTGGTCTAGGGTGTTGAGCAAGCCTGGGTGTTGAGCCAACTCTCAGATGAACAAGTTCCTCCATATTAGTCTCTCTTCCGTAGGTGTCTAGCTAGTATATCATTCTCTGATTCAGTGAAGGAAAGATATGCCTTCTACCAATATCCTAAACACATTCTAATGCACGCCATATCATTGATGCCTAGCGTCTCGAGCCAAGCCTCTGAGTCCACCCCTCTCTTTCGCTCTCACCCGACCGTGCAAAATTTCAGCCGCAGCTCGCTCCCTACCCTTGTATGTCCATTAAGCATTTAAACGACTAACTTGCCAGGTCCATAGAAAGATTTTCTATTTGCACTGATTGGTGGACTAATTTAATGAGCTAAATTTTAAAACTATGACGATTTTACAAATGAAAAGAGGAACAGAAAAACATTATAAATCCATACTTTTTTTTCTGGTTTGAACCGGTTCAGAACTTAATTATGCTGGTCTGAACAGTGGAACAGAAAAAATAAAAAAATAAAAAAATGATTGAAGAAAATAACCAATGAGATTATTTTTCAAACGTCCTCCCTTTAGTGTTCATTCTAATGTTCTTACTCAACATCATAATCTGTCATAACTCATCCTGTCCAGAATATCCACATACCCACCCTATTTCCTACAGTTATCAAGGCACAATGCGAGACCCAGATGCAGACACAGGAGGCAGATGTTTGGAGTTTTACAATGTTTAATAATCCACAGGGTTAGTCAAGAGAATGATCTGGTGTTGACCTTTTTGCCTGTCCACGACCAGAGTCTAGGAGGTACAGAGTGGCAGACAGGCTCATGGTCAAGGCAGGCAGAATGGTAAGGCAGGCGGGTACAGAGTCCAGAAACAGGCAAGGGGGTCAAAACCGGGAGGATTGGAGAAAGGAGAATAGCAAAAGGAGTATAGGAAAAACACACTGGTTGACTTGACTAAACAGACAAGACGAACTGGCACAGAGAGACAGGAAACACAGGGATAAATATACTGGAGAAAATGAGCGACACCTGGAAGGGGTGGAGACAATCTCAGGATCAGGTGAAACAGATCAGGTACAGGATAACAGAAGATGGACAGCAGTGGAACTCAGGACTCTGGAGATGGGAAAAGGACCAATGAACCGGGGAGACAGCTTGCTGGACTCTACCCAAAGATGGATAGCGGGGAGCTGGGGTCCGGCGACGGTCCGCTTGTCAACGATACCTGGAGTTGGTCTTGAGAATAGCCACCCTGTCTCTTCTCCAGGTACGTCGACAGCGGCGGACAAACATCTGAGCCAGGGTATGCTGACCTCCTCTTGTTCCCGGGAAGAGTGGAGGCTGATACCTGATAGAGGAATTTTAAATTCCCTTATGTTTTATTGCCAAAACCAATTAAATTCGCACTCATTTCTAATTCATGATAAGTTGTAAGTTTATCATTTGCATGAATTAGCAAGAGACCAGTCTTAAAAAACAAGTTCAGCATTTATTCTTGATGAGTACTGACCCAAAATACAAAGAACATTACATTTTAAATCTGAAGAAGACATAAAATGACGTCATCAGTTACACCCCCTCTCCCAGTCTTACAATGGCGTAGTATTCGGTCCTGGAGATAGTTTCACTCCCCTCATAAACTACATTCCAACCTGCCTAAAGGATATACTTCTCTCTGCTAATGGAATCCAACCAAAACATTCTTATCTGTTTGAAGTACTAACTTATCTCTGCTTTAAAACTTTCCCAGGAGACACAGACACAATTAATTTCTGCTTACATTTTCAGTAACAGTACAATTAAGAACCCATACTTTTCAAATCATAATATAATAGTATTAGCATGAATGTTTCTAATCATTAATGTATACATAATTGACCATCTAAACTATATTTTCCTCTATCAATACCACATGGAGCACTCGAAAGGGGAGAGTCCAAAGGCAGAACTGAGAAGAGTGTTCAGGGCATACGCCACCCAGACCAGTTAACGGCGCCAGGTAGTGGGGTTGGTTGAGCCTAGGCAACTTAAGGTGGTCTCCAGGCCGTGGTTGGCTTGCTCCGACTGACCATTAGTTTGGGGATGGAATCCAGATGACAGGCTGGCCGACGATCCAATAAGGGTGCAGAATGCCTTCCAGAACTGAGACGAGAACCCCGATCGAAGACCATGTCTACCGGGAGTCCATGGATCCGGAAGACATGATGCACCATACGCTGGACTGTCTCCTTGGCAGAAGATAGTTTGAAGAGAGAGATGAAATCGGCGGCCTTGGAGAACCGGTCGACTACCGTCATAATGACAGTGTTGCCATCAGACGGAGGGAGCCCCAGTGACAAAGTCCAGAGATATATGAGACCAGGGACAATGATGGACCGGTAGTGACTGAAGGAGGCCAGATGGAGCTTGCCATGGAGTCTTGTTCTGAGCACACACTGTGCATGCGACGACGAAGGCAGAGACATCAGAAACCATTGTGGGCCATCCGAAACATTGTCGGAGGAAGGCTAGTGTACAACGGGACCCTGGATGACAGGTCAGCCTGGAGGAATGAGCCCATTCCAGGACCCAGGACTGGACTGGATTAGGGGCAAACAACCGGTTAGCCGGGCCCCCTTCAAGTCCAGGCTGGGAGCGTTTGTGCCTCGCGGACCAGGTTCTCAACACCCCAATCCACAGTGGCAACAAGGCATGAGGTAGGGAGAATGGTTTCAGAGGTCGAGGGTGTGGCAGATGAACTGTATAGGTGGGAGAGGGTGTCAGGCTTCACATTCTTTGACCCAGGCGGTAGGAGATGGTGAAGTTAAATCTGGTGAACAGGAGGGCCCACTGGGCCTGCCTGGAGTTGAGGCGTTTGGCTGTACGGAGGTATTCCAGGTTTTTATGGTTGGTCCAGACCAGGAATGGCTGTTCTGCTCCTTCCAGCCAGTGCCTCCACTCTTCCAATGCCATCTTCACTGCCAAGAGTTCTCGGTTGAAATGCGGTAGTTCCTTTCAGCAGGATTGAGAAGATCGGACAGGAAGGCAAAGGGATGGAGCTTCTGGTCCTGGGCAGATCGCTGAGACAGGATGGCCCCCACTCCCACATCCGAAGCATCCACTTCCACTACAAATTGACATGAGGGGTCCGGAAGGATGAGGATGGGTGCTGTTGTGAACCAATGCTTGGGGTCCACAAAGGCTTTGTCGACAGCTGGAGACCATTTGAACGGTACCTTGGGATAGGTGAGTGCAGAGACGGATCTGCCAGGGTGCTGTAGTCCCAAATGAAATGGCGGTAGAAGTTTGCAAACCCAAGAATCTATTGCAACTGCACCCTGAACGTTGGTTGAGGCCAATCCACTAGTGCTTTCACCTTTCCAGGATCCATCTGAACATTGCCCCCAGCAATGACATATCCCAGAAAGGTGATTGTAGAGTGGTGGAACTCACACTTCTCGGCTTTCACGAACAGTTGGTTCTCCAGGAGGCGCTGAAGGAACTGTCTGACATGAACATGTTCTTGTGCAGATCGGGGAAAAAACAGGATGTCGTCAAGGTACACGAACACAAACCGGTTTAGCATGTCCCGAAGCACATCATTGACCAAAGCCTGGAAAACAGTGGGGGCGTTGGGGAGTCCAAATGGCATGACCTGGTACTCATAATGTCCACTGGCTGTGTTGAAGGATGTCTTCCACTCTTCCCCCTTGTGTATCCGAACCAGGTGGTAGGCATTTCAAAGGTCCAAGGTTCAAACGCACAGGAGAGGAGAGGTAGGGGGTAACGATTCTTGACAGTATTGTCATTAAGTTCCCCGGTAGTCAATGCATGGACGCAGGGTCTTGTCCTTCTTCTCCACAAAGATGCAGACGGACGGCTCCAGTGGCCAGAGACTCCTCTATGTACTCCTCCATAGCTTTGGTCTTTGGTCCAGACAGAGAATACAATCGACCCTGAGGTGGTGTAGTGCCTGGGGGAAGATCAATGGCACAATAATAAGGACATTGCAGGGGAAGGGAAGTAGCACATGCCTTACTGAACACTTCCAGTGGGTCATGGTATTCTATAGGGATAGCAGAGACATCCACAGTCTTGCTAACATCCCGATGAGGACAACTTGGGGAAGGCTGTGCAGCTTGAAGGCAGTGGGAATGGCAAAATGGGCTCCAACCCAGGATGGAGCTTGTTGTCCAGTCAATCACAGGATTGTGCTTTTGAAGCCAGGAAAATCCCAAAACAATTGGAACATGGGGAGATGCAATGAGGAGGAACTGTATTGTCTCACTGTGGTTACCAAAAACCCGCAATTGAACGGGCACAGCGGCCGTCCAGTGCCCTAGCATCCATGGGCACAGAGATAGGCTCTCTGTGTGGGAATACCAAGCTCCGAAGCAATAGTGTCATCCATAAAAATGTCATCAGCCCCAGAGTCAATGAGCACTCGGAGAGACTTAGATTGGTCTCTCCACAGCACAAGAGCAAAAAAGGGGTGTGCGGGTGATGAGAATTAGGGAACTCCCAGTCTGACTAAAATATTCATACCCTTTGACTTAGAGCCTGACGTTTTATTTCTTACCCATCTACATACAATACCCCAACATGACAAAGTGTAAACATGTTTTTCAAAACTTTTGCAGATGTATTGAGAATGAAATTCAGAACTATCTCATTTACATAAGTATTCCATCTCTTTTGCTATGACACTCCAAATTGAGCTCAGGTGCATCCAATTTCCTTTGATCATCCTTGATGTCACTACAACTTGATTGGAGTCCAACTGTGGCCAATTCAATTGTTTAGACATGATTTAGAAGAAACACATCTGTCTAATGTCCCACAGTTGACGGTGCATGTCAGAGATCCCTGCACTGGTTACTCTGAGGCGTTTTTTTCCCGAATGACTTGGAGAATTCCTGGAGAATTCGGAGTGCGGAGTCCGAACTGGGTGAATGAGTTGTTGGTGCGTGAGGAGTTTGGAAGTCTGACAGCTGAAATGGAGTTGAGTAGTGTGGATGAAATGGGGAAAAGGTTGGAAAAGCAACATCTGCGCTGGAATGCGAACAATGTGGATGTTAGTTCTGATGGTATGAAAGCGGGAGGATGAGGGTCAAGGACCAGAGTGGTCGGTAGTGGAAAGGCTTAGGGAGAAGAGAGATCATGATACAGAAAGCAGTGGAGGGGAGGGTCTAGTAAAGAAAGCATAAAGAGGGCAAAGATAGGTCGCAAGAGTAATAATGTGTTTTGAGTGGAAATTGGTGAAGGTGTTTGATGAGACAACAGGGCCTCATTCACACCCTACCCAACTAACTAATGCCGTAGAGAAAGAGGTAGGTTAAGTCAAATTAGCTTGGTTCATTGGAAATGGTAGATTGTTAATATTTTGCGGCAGCCAGACCCGGCAAGAGAAGATTCTGAAAATGAAAAAAGCTTAATGGGAAGAAGATTAAAAGCCATGTCCCTGAGGCTTATGCAAGGTTGGGGTGAGTCATTCTGGGGTCCCAACATCTATGTCCAGAGATGTTATTAAAGAACCTGGCCAAGGGAGGCCAAAAAGTTGATCAGTAGGAAAGAGGGACAAAGAAGTGAAAGCCTATCTGTGCTGCTGAGGTTTGAGAAGTTTTGCCTGGAAAAGTACAGATTGGATTCCTTAGTTACAATGTCAGAGAAATTGTCCCATCTCCATTGCGGTGTTTTAAATACCAAGGAATTGGATATGTAACTGTTTTTCGTGTAAAGGAAGGAAAATATGTGCCAAGTGTGGAAGGGAACATGATTACGGTGAATGTGGAAGCGTTGGAATTGGGGGGGGGACAGTGCAGCATTAGGTCGATGCCAGGTGCAGAGAGAGGCTAGAGGTGCTCAGAGATACAGAATTAGTCATGATGTATCGTAAGACAGATTGGTGGAACTGCGGTGTGGAATGATGGAGCTTCCATGGCTGCTTTTGTGGACCTGATGTCAGGGCTGGTGTTTCTGCTGGTCCTGGCATGGTTTCGTGGTCTGTTCAGAAATGTTGCGCTTGTGAATGTGCGGTGACAAAGGACACCTTGATAATGACAAAAGTTAACCTTACCAATAAAAGCTATGAAGTTATCAATATAACTTGGGTTGTGGAAAGCAGAAAAGCCAGGGAGAAGGTTATTGTAGAGATGGCAAAAGAGATTTGGGGTAACAGTATCTGGGGAAGGGTACAACACAATTTCGAGAGTGTTGCAAATATACAAGACCACAGTGGTCTCCATCATTGGGAAATGGAGAAAAATATGGAACTACCCAGACTTTGCCTAGAACTGGCCGTCCCACCAAACTGAGCAACCAGGCAAGAAGGACCTTGGCCAGGGAGGACCTGCCAGTCTCCACAGCTCTTCACCAATCTGGACATTATGGGAGAGTGGCCAGACGGAAGCCATTCCTGAGAAAAAGGCACATGACGGCATGCCCGGAGTTTGCAAAAAGGCACGTGAAAGACTCTGAGATCATCAGGCAAAAGATTGTGGTCTTATAAGACACAAATGTCTGTTTTGGCTTGAATGCCAAGTGCTATGTCTGGAGAAACCAGGCAGAGCTCATCAACCATCTATCACCAACCCAACTGTGAAGCATGGTGGTGGCAGCATCATTCTATGGGACTGGGAGACTGGTAAACAGTGGTGGAAAAATTACCCACTTGTCATACTTGAGTAAAGGTAAAGACACTTTTTTAATAGAAAATGAAAGTGAAAGTCACCAAGTAAAATACTTCTTGAGTAAAAGTCTAAAACTATTTGGTTTTAAATCAATGTTTATTTGTCATGTGCGCCAAATACAACAGTGAAATGCTTACTTACAGGCTCTAGCCAATAGTGCAAAAAAGGTGTTAGGTGAACAATAGGTAAGTAAAGAAATAAAACAACTGTAAAAAGACAGGCTATATACAGCAGCGAGGCTATATACAGCAGCGAGGCTATAAAAGTAGCGAGGCTACATAGACACCAGTTAGTCAGGCTTATTGAGGTAGTATGTACAGTGCCTTGCGAAAGTATTCGGCCCCCTTGAACTTTGCAACCTTTTGCCACATTTCAAGCTTCAAACATAAAGATATAAAACTGTAAATTTTTCAGTTTTTGATTTGTTAAAAAAGTTTGAAATATCCAATAAATGTCGTTCCACTACATGAATGTGTCCCACATGTTGTTGATTCTTCACAAAAAAATACAGTTTTATATCTTTATGTTTGAAGCCTGAAATGTGGCAAAAGGTCGCAAAGTTCAAGGGGGCCGAATACTTTCGCAAGGCACTGTACATGTGGGTATGGTTAAAGTGACTATGCATATATGATGAACAGAGAGTAGCAGTAGCGTAAAAGAGGGGTGGCAGGTGGTGGGTAGGACACAATGCAGACAGCCCGGTTAGCCAATGTGCGGGAGCACTAGTTGGTCGGCCCAATTGAGGTAGTAGTACATGACTGTATAGTTAAAGTGACTATGCATATAAGATAAACAGAGAGTAGCAGCAGTGTAAAAAGAGGGGTTGGGGGAGGCACACAATGCAAATAGTCTGGGTAGCCATTTACTTACCTGTTCAGGAGTCTTATGGCTTCGGGGTAAAAACTGCTGAGAAGCCTTTTTGTCCTAGACTTGGCACTCTGGTACCGCTTGCCATGTGGTAGTAGAGCGAACACTCTATGACTGGGGCCTTCCTCTGACACCGCCTGGTGTAGAGGTCCTGAATGGCAGGCAGCTTTGCCCCAGTGATGTACTGGGCCGTACGCACTGCCCTCTGTAGTGTCTTGCAGTCGGAGGCCGAGCAATTTCCGTAACAGGCAGTGATGCAACCAGTGCTCTCGATGTTGCAGCTGTAGAACCTTTTGCGGATCTCAGGACCCATGCCAAATCTTTTTAAGAATAGACTTTGTCGTGCCCTATTCACGACTGTCTTGCTGTGTTTGGACCATTCTAGTTTGTTGTTGATTTGGACACCAAGGAACTTGAAGCTTTCAACCTGCTCCACTACAGCCCCGTCAATGATAATGGGAGCGTGCTCGGTCCTCCTTTTCCTGTAGTCCACAATCATCTCCTTAGTCTTGGTTATGTTGAGGGATAGGTTGTTATTCTGGCACCACCTGGCCGGGTCTCTGACCTCCTCCTTATAGGGTGTCTGGTCGGTGATCAGGCCTACCGCTGTTGTTGTCTGTAAACTTAATCATGGTGTTGGAGTCGTGCCTGGCCATGCAGTCGTGGGTAAACAGGGGGTACAGGAGGGGACTGAGCACGCACCCCTGGGGAGCTCCAGTGTTGAGGATCAGCGTGGAACATGTGTTGCTACCTTCCCTCACCACCTGGGGGCAGTCCGATAGGACGTCCAGGATCCAGTTGCAGAGTTTAGTCCCAGTATCCTTAGCTTAGTGATGAGCTTTGAGGGTACTATGGTGTTTAACACTAAGCTGTAGTCAATGAATAGCATTCTCACATAAGTGTTCCTTTTGTCCAGGTGGGAAAGGGCAGTGTGGAGTGCAGTAGAGATTGCATCATCTGTGGATCTGTTTGGGCAGTATGCAAATTGGTGTGGGTCTAGTGTTTCTAGGATAATGGTGTTGATGTGAGCCATTACCAACCTTTCAAAGCACTTCATGGCTACGGACGTGAGTGCTACGGGTCGGTAGTCATTTAGGCAGGTTGCCTTTGTGTTCTTGGGCACAGGGACTATGGTGACCTGCTTGAAACATTCGATCACCAAATCCAGGTATGCAAAGCTGATAGACACACCAAAATGACTCAAAGCTGTAATCCCCACCAAAGGTGCTTCTACAAAGTATTGACTCAGGGGTTTAAATAATTATGTAAATACGATGTTTCTGTATTTAATTTGAAATACCTTTGTTAACATTTCTTTAAACATGGTTTTACTGTCATTGTTTGTGTGCGCGCGTAGATGTGTAAGAAAACAAATCTATTCAGGCTGTAGCACAACAGAATGTGGATCAAGTCAAGGGTATGAATACTTTCTGAAGGCACTGTATGTGAGTCTAACTTTGACCAAAGGTTTTGGTCAAAAGGAGTGCGCTATACAGCGACTCGGGTGCCATTTCAGACTCTGTCCTGAAAATACACCTTTTAATGGTCTATTCCATCCATTTCAGTGTGTGTTTTGTCTTGTGTGTTTGGCATGCTATGGTGCCTTCGTGAATCAGCTATTCGAGCTGACTGTTGCTATTCTTTTTGTTCCCAAGGACAAAAAGGCAAGGTTTTCAATTGTAGTATGCACATGCGTTTTAGCTGGATGGTGATTTGAAATGAAAGGAATGCAGTAAACGACACAACTACTCCAGTTTTTTGGGAGAGGTGTCAGTTCTTGTCTCTGTCAGTGTATTCTTAGTAGTGCTCTAAAAGACAGAGTACAACATGTAACTGGAGTGGTGGATTAGAGAGTGGGATGGAGGAGAGGGTGATTATGAAAAATAATAATCATTCTTAGAAATATATATATATTAGATTGTATTGTTCAGTTAGGGACAGATTGAAATATACTGGGGCAATGTAGCCCACTAAGCTGTGCAGGTGTGAGGGTTTGTAGTAGCAGCCGCACAGACCGTAGAAATATCAGCCCATGGAGAGAAGCGCGAGATTGAACTTCACACAACTTTCTAGAGTTTTCCCTGTTAGTTACCATTATCAGCGTTTTCCTTCACTGTGGCAATTGTGATCATATCAACACAATGTTAGCCACTTTCAATGCAACATACCAAAACGAACTATGCACAAGATTTTGTTTTAGGCCGAATGCATTGGAGTGTGATTATACTGCAATGACACAAAGGACTTACAACTCTACCTAGACCGGTGAAGCATAACCAATCAGAGCTGCAGTAGGCCTATATGCAATTAGACCATTGCCTTATATGGATTTGTGTCATTTACTTTGAATAGGACTGTGTTCACAGCTGTGGTCGTGGGTAGATCAGATTGATTTGAGATCAAAGCGAGAGCTGCATGTAGCCACGTGTGCACATTCTGTTCATATGCTTTGCCAGTCAGTGAGTTCTTAGCCCAGTTATAGATCATCTGTAGTCAGCAATGGGGGAGTGATGGCTTCCTAGAAGAGCACAAAACCTGCACATTTCTAGACATCTTTGAAAAGCACGTCCGGTAAAGAGCTTTTTTTTGTCTTAAAGGGGCAGTGCTGTATTTTGAGAATGGCTTGAATAGGTACTAATGGAAGTACTGTAAAATAAACGGAACACCCTCTCCCTCATAGCATTAAGAAAATAAATAATGTTTACGACCACAAATAATAACTGTAGCGACTATGTTTTTATAAACGTGGATATTGACTTTACCACTTCAGCATGCTTTTGTGGCACAGTCGACACCACGCAGGGCTACGGGCCAGAAGGTTGGGGGTTCGCCGACCACCACAGAAAAGCTCACTCTCCCTGCCCGCTTCACTACACTACAATCAGAGCTGGCTTTTTTTTGGGGGGGGGGTCACTTTTAGTCCCCATTTGGACTAATCTTCCAAGAGTCCTTAAATATTCAAATACAGTTTATAATATGAACACATTTTCACATATAAACCCACTGTTACAAACATACATAATACACTAACATAATGACCTGATAAATATATTGATTCTTCATCTACCATAGTCCAACACAACATTTCTAGGTGTTTTATTGAAATGGTTTTAAAGTATTGTTTAAATGTATATATTGAGAGGTTTCTGGTTTGCTCATTTAATTTCTTTATTGCTCTAAATCAAAATGTTATTTTTACTATTTCTCTTTTATGTCTGGATAACACATGGACAATATATTCCTAGTATTTACTGAATGTCTGTCTCTTACCAACTGAATAGTTTGGCCATTTTAAATGGTGTATATCATGAAATAAATAAGCATGTTCAATTATCTTGTTGATTTGATGACCATCCAAGAGCATTGCGCATGTCTACAACAAAGAACCACATCTCCACCTTAAAACAATCCTCGCTGCTGTCACGTCCTGTCCATAGAAAGCCTGTATTTTCTATGGTAGAGTAGGTCAGGGCGTGACTAGGGGTGTTTAGTCTAGTTTATTATTTCTATGTGGGGTTCTAGGTTTATTTTTTCTATGTTGGTGTTTGTTCTACAATTAGAGGCAGCTGGTAATCGTTGTCTCTAATTGGGGATCATACTTAAGTTGCATTTTCTCCACCTGTGGGTTGTGGGTTATGGGATATAGTTTGTTTAATTGCCTGATCACACTGCATGGTCGTCACGGTTAATTTAGTCTTTCTTTGTTTTGTTTTGTAATTACTTAAGTTTCACTTTATTCATTAAAAGTATGTGGAACTCAAAGTATGCTGCGCCTTGGTCCGACATTCATTATTACGAACAGCCAGCATGACAGAATATCCCATATACAAAGGACCAAGCAGTGTGCCCTGGATGTAATGGCATCCTGGTCTTTGGAGGAGATTAGGGAGAGAACATCCTGGAGTTGGGACGACATAATGGCAGGAGAGAAGAGCCGGCCATGGAAGAAGGCGGAAGTGATGAAGGAGGGACAGCGACAAAGTCGTTGAGGAAGGCCACAGAAACCCCACTAAAAAAAAATTGGGAGGGGGCACATGGAGCAGAAAGGCGGAGCCGAGGAGTGAGCCAGAGCCAGTCTGGGAGAAGGAGAATTTGGAGGAGAGAGAAATGGGAGAGTTGTTGAGATGGTGGAGGATGCACGGATTTGGACTAAAGGGTGTGTTAAAGTTCCGGTACCATTGATTCCGGCGATATGCATCAGGTCTCCAGTACATATCCACAGTCCGGTACGTCCTGTTCCTGCTCCTCGCACTCTCCTTGGAGTGCGTGCCCCAGGTCCAGTACGTCCTGTGCCTCCTCCCCCACTCACCCTGAAGTGCGTGTCACTAGTCCGGTGCCACCTGTATCGGTCCCACGCATCAGGCCTCCAGTGCACCTCCCCAGTCCAGTATGTCCTGTGCCTGCTCCTCGCGCTCGCCCTGAGATGCGTGTCACCAGCCTGGTACCACCAGTGCCGGCCCCACACACCAGGCTGCCTGCGACGAGCCCCAGTCCAGAGCTTCCCGGCGACAGTGCCCAGTCCAGAGCTTCCCGGCGACAGTGCCCGGTCCAGAGCTTCCGGCGACAGTGCCCGGTCCAGAGCTTCCGGCGACAGTGCCCGGTCCAGAGCTTCCGGCGACAGTGCCCGGTCCAGAGCTTCCGGCGACAGTGCCCGGTCCAGAGCTTCCGGCGACAGTGCCCGGTCCAGAGCTTCCGGCGACAGTGCCCGGTCCAGAGCTGCTTTGTTCTGTGCAATCTGCAGCCTCCTAATTTCACTTGCTGATGCATTTCCCCAGACCACAGAACAATAGTTCACCGAACTCTCAATTAATGCTTGGGTTATTTGCTTAAGAATCTTTCCTGGTAAATAATTAGCTATCCTTCTGATCATGCATGCTGTTTAAAAAAAAACTACATAGAGATAATGATCAGCTAGTAGACGATGATCTCACAAGCTTGTTTGGCTGGTAGCTTATTCTTTAGATGTTTGGGGCTGCTGGTGAACCATGATGTGCAGGCATAATCAAAGTGACACTGGACTAGCACATTGCCAATAGGTAGGTTTCCATCCAATTGGCGACAGATTTGTGTGTGAATATTCAAAAAAATCTTCATTAAAAGAACAACAATGCCATTTCATCTTTAGGTAATTTTGGCACCGGACAACATGACCGACAATTTTAATACTCATCCAAATGCATTCAGTTCCAACCTAACGCAGCCAGCTCCATCAATAAACAAGGGGTTGTTGGTTAAATGAGCCACGTTTACGTGTACTAACAAAAACTGCTTATAACAGGCTAATTTCCTCAAACAATAATTGTCCAACTCACAGTTCAGCTGTCAAGAGATTTGCTCACTACACGTGTCAGGGCAATGCATGCAAAGGCCTATAGGCAAAAAGGAGATGCGTGGTCAATCCGATGTGCAGCATTTACAGCGTCATGGCCTCTACAGAAAGCAGAGCCTTCATAGTCCTTGCGCTTTGCGGAAACAGCACAGAGCTGTTGTGAAGGAAGTGAGTTTGTGTTTGTACAGGACCTCCCGCCCTCACCTATCATGTCAATGCTTAGCTATACGGCGTTCTCCGCATTGTTACAAAAAAAAATTGTCAGGCGCATGGCGATGCGGCGCAGAGCTTGATTTGGTCTCTGCATGCCTCCGGAGGAATCCGCAATTGCGTCACTACACTCCATATGAAGCCGCCGGCCAAATGTTTTGGATCAAGCATAAATGGACTTTTAGGTGTCCACTGTATGATATTCAGATTTTAATAAATACAGGCTTAATAACCCCAGAGATAGAAAATGCCATATTTTTGTATAAAGATGAGCATTATATTGTTAGATTATAGGAGTTACTCTGGTAGGCCTGGTAGGCCTGTCGGAGTCAGTTGGAGCACTGGGGCGTACAGCCTTCATAGGCCTGCAGTAGCTGAAGCTTAATAATAGCCACACCGTACCAAATCTTCATTGACGTTTCTAAACATTCTATTAAAGGGTAATATCAAAGTAAGTCGAGTCATTGTTTGTAGGGAAAATACGAGTGCATGTAAACCAGAAGAGCTAATGTAAAATCCCCCCCCCCCAAAAAAAATAAAACCCCACACAACCCTCTCCCAAATCCATTGATATCTCTGCAGTACTGCCAGTAATCAGAAATCATATTGGTTCCCGAACATCATTGGAAATTGCAAACCTGTAACAGCAAGAACAATATAAGGTGTGTTTATTGCTTCTGTGCCTCACATTCTCATGGTCTCTCTCCTATGTGCCGGTGTTTGTCATACAGTAAATGCATCCCAAATGGCACCCTATTCCATCTATAGTGCACTACATTTGGTCAAAAGGGATTCACTAAATAGGGAAGAGGCTGCCATTTGGGACGCACCCTGTGTAGGGCTGCACAATTAATCAAATTTAGCTCAAAATGGCAACATTGACATCCTTATCGCATGCACTATTTTTAAATGCCACTCGGCCGCGTGTAACTTCTGTTTTTAGGGTTTACTCCATTTTTCGTCTCTCTCCCGCTCTCTTCCTGCGTCTGCTTCCTACACACACCAAGCCCCGTCCCCTGTCACTCAAGCAGCGTAGCTCCTCCTCCCCACTATAAGCATGCGGTTCTGTTAGGTCAAATGCAGTCAACCAGAGGAGGCTGGTGGGAGGAGCTATAGGAGGACGGTGGGCTCATTGTAATGGCTGGAATGGAATAAATGGGTCAGAGTCACACGTGGGGTTACCATGTGTTTGATACCATTCCAGTCATTATAATGAGCCCATCCTCCTATAGCTCCTCCCACCAGCCTCCTCTGCAGTCAACAGATTGCTCTAAACACAAACCATGCTGCTTTCCACTTTGTTCCTAATATAATTCAAACTCTACGATTCCAACAGTTCACCCAAGTGTTTTGATCTATATCGCAATATTTGGTTTAAAAAAAAGAAGAAGCAATTAGGCAAAAAAATCAAATCTGTCATTCAGCCCTGCACCCATATGATGTTTGGCACCTCAAAATGTCTCACAAAGTAAGGAACAAGGACAGAAATGACAATTTTTTTGCGTAAACCGGGGGGCTGTGGCGAGTTAGTGTGGGAAAAGTTGACGTGAATAGCACCTTCTTAGTCCTAAGTAACGAGGATTAAAAACCAATGGAAGCAAAAGAGCCTGGCCAAATTTTGGGTGTCAGTGGAAGGTGGTTTGTTATTGCTAATGTTTTTTTTTATTGTGCCAGAGGAACAATAACTAAACAATGAAAGACTGAATTGGATACCAATCAACTGAATTGTTGCTTTTTTTGTGTGGCTTTAGATGGTCTAAAACTAGCTGTGAAAAATGTATCCTATAGTCCTACTTGAGTAAAAGTAAGGATACCTTAATTGAAAATAGAAAATGAGTTAAGTAAAAGTCACTGAGTAAAATACTACACGAGTAAAAGTCTAAAAGCATTTGGTTTTAAATATACTTAATAATCAAAAGTACAAGTATAAATAATTTAAAATACTTTATATTAAGCAAACCAGACAGCCACATTTTCAAGTTGAAAAAAATACTGTATATACAGATAGACAGGGGCACACCAACTCTGACACCATTTACAAATGATCTAGAGGAAAAAGAAACGCACACTTTTTTAGGCGAGGTGCTGGCTAGCGGAGTGGAATACTTGAAAATAAAGGAGAGCCGCACACTCTCTAAGAGCTCAGATACAAAAATGGAATGTCCAACGTTTCGACAGGCGAGCTGTCGTCGTCTGTGTATAATCACAAACACTGCAGGGTGACTCGTTTATATAGTGTCAAAAGACACACAAACAGGTGTCTGTAATCACAGCCAAGTATGGCCTAATATCATTGGTTAATTCTCAAATATTAAAATGACACAAAGAACAACATACAAAAAACAAATGGGATAGCATACGATCATAGATTCAATTTAGACGACATAAGCCTTACAAACAATCACAATGGCAAAGTCACAATCGCATGGCTGGCTTCAGATCAAAGTCTACGTTGAGAACGAAGGGAGCAAAGGTCTTTAATTTAAAGATCCAGGTAGCCTCTCGTTTGAACAATCAATGATCAATTATCGAGGTCACCCGCTCTCCTAGGGAAGGTGACATGTTCGATGCCAATATGACGCAGAGATGAAATCGAGTGGTTTGCTTCCAAAAAGTGGGCCCGCAACTGGGTAAGTCGCGTTTTTGCACCTACGATGCTCTGAGATACGTTATTTTAATTCGCGCTTTGTTTTACCCACATCATTTTTACCACAAGGACAAGTTATAAGATAAATAACTGCCTTAGTGGAGCACGTGATAACACCTTTTGATTGGGATCGATTTCCCTGTTTTGTGGGTGTTTGAAGGATCTACATTTATAAGTGCCATTGCGTTGAGCCATTACACTCGTAATTTCCAACCATTAGGGGTGCAAATAGACAAAAATCTTGGGGTGGTAAATCAGAGTGTACCAATTGGTCTCTGAGCTTTCTGCCCCGCGAGAATACGACCAAGGGAAAGTATCGGTAATGTGTTTTCGGACCGTCATCGGATTTTCGAATGTGCCAATGTTTGTGAACGATTCCCTTAATTTGTTCAGAGCACTTTGAATAGCGGGTAGTTGGAAACGCAAGAATGCTTCTTTTTTGCGAGACTGACCTTGAAAAAGGTCATGTTTTTGAATTTTCTTAATGGCAGTATTAATCTGATCATTTTTGTACCCCCTCTCTTTGAACCATTTACAAATGAAGCATGTGTTTAGTGAGTCTGCCAGATCAGAGGCAGTAGGGATGACCAGGGATGTTCTATTGATAAGCGTGTGAATTGGACCATTTTCCCTGTCCTGCTAAGGCATTCAAATGTAACGACTACTTTTGGGTGTCAGGGAAAATGTATGCAGAGTAAGTTGTCAAAAAAATGAATAATAAAGTACAGATACCCCAAAAAGATACTTTAGTACTTTACACCACTGTCTAAAACAAAGGTAATTTTGAAGCTCCTTTATCAATTGAATTTATATTCTGAAAGCTGTAAGGCGGCTTTTACCTCATCGTTTTGACACAACCTACTGTGAGATTGCATTGGGGAGGAGTGGAAAGAACTATGTAAAATGGATGAATCCTTCATGCAAAACTATCCTTAACCCGATTTAAGTCCTCCCTGCATTTATATTACTCAAAATACCACATTTTTCTTTTCCAACCCCCCCCCCCCACACACACACACACACACACACAATCACACAGAGCTAAAATGGCCACCGATAAACAGGTGCAGAGTTAGGAAGGACGTTTGTGGGTAAATTGTAGGTAGGAAGGGGAAACAAGATCCTAAATGATAGCCCGGGCCTCTCAATAAGAGGCACATTTCCAGCCTCTGGCATGTGTGACGCAAATTGCTTTTTGACAGTATATTTAAGATGGTAATCGAGTGTCATTTATGGCAGCCAATTTCATCTGAATTGATTTGTGCTCTCTCGTCCTCTTTCTATATCGCTCTTGTTCTCTCGCTCTCTCTGTCCCTCTCTCTTTGCCGGGTGATTGTTGTGTGTGTGTGGGCATTTCAGGGGTGTATTTGTCCTCACGCACACTTAGACTACTCTCAAGGCAGTGTAGTGCTGCTAACTCGAATTGGTAATGAACCTTAAGATTTAAATTACAGGTTTTTTTCTTCACATTTGCATTTCATAATCAGTTATGAATATGGGAATTCGATTTAGAAATGACCACATTAAAAGCGCCACAATTTACAATGGGATATTATTTGACAAGTTTGGAAACGATATTTAGACCTCAACGCATAAAACCCTAAACATCCTTCAAAATTAAATGGACTCACACACACACACACACGTACATAGCATTCTGCCAGCAACTGGAGCTAGACTCTTCGAAAAAAATAAAAGTGCTATCTAGAACCTAAAGGGTTCTTTGGCTGTTCCCATAGGCGAACCCTTTGAAGAACATTTTCCACAGAGGGTTCTACATCAGTGGAGGCTGGTGGGAGGAGCTATAGTAACAGTATCAAACA